>NC_137818.1:22464886-22602386 GCF_963921795.1 Nannobrachium achirus
GAGAGAGAGTAACTGTCCTAAAGTCGGCCAGATAGCTGAGCCCTTAGAGCTGATGGTGCAGTACTTTAAGAAGTTTGGAGACAAACCCTGCTGCGTCACTGACCTGAAAATATACCTCCACCTGCTCTCCCCTGACCAACACGTTCAGTTTATTAACCGACTGGGGGAAGCAGTTCCATTGGGGCAAAAGGTGGAGGGTGGCTTTGCATTTCCAGGGAATATCAAAACACTACAGATGCATTTATGTTTGTGTCAGCTGAGTCGTTTGCTTGGACTGCATCACCAGCTGGACATAGAAGGTAAATTGCGGCTCATCACAGAACTTAAAGCTCATTATCGTCATGGGCTGCAGTTTGGAGAGACGGCTACGAAGACAGAGTTGCAGTTCTCCGATATGTATTGTCTCATGGCAGCTCATGTATACATTGACCTATGGACAGAGACTGGGGATGGGAACATGGCATGGCAGTGTTTGGGTGTCCTCCTGGAGGGCTTATCTCACAGCCCCTCTAATGCTCAGTTCAAGTTGTTGTTGCTGCTCTTATACTGTCGCCTTGGAGTCTTTGAGCCTGTAGTGGATCTGTATTCTAGTCTGGATGCTAAACATGTACAACATGACACCATTGGGTATCTGTTAACGCGTTACGCCGAGTCTTTGGGTCAGTTTGCTGCTGCCTCTCTGTCCTGTAATTTCTCCCTCAGGTTTTTCCACTCTAACCAAAAAGATATATCTGACTGTATCATCCAGGTGTACAAGTATGGAGCATTTGAGAAAATCCCAGAATTTATTGCGCTCAGGAGCAGGCTCAACCAATCACTGCACTTTGCCCAGGTCCGCACTGAGAGGATGCTGCTGGACCTTTTCCTAGAGGCAGACATTGTGTTGAGTTTGGAGGAGAGTGTAAAGGCCATGGGTTTGTGTCCAGAGGAGGATGACATTCCGTGGGCTTGTTTGAGAGACAACCGAGATCTCACCGTCTTTAACAGCTGGGACCCTCAAGATCAAACTTTAACCGAGGAGCACCGACGTCTGTCTCTGGAGGAGGAATCGGTGTGGCTGAGGATACGCTCTCTAACACTCCGTCTCATTGCCTCATTGAGCCTGCACAGATACGTCCCTTTACAACAGAACTCGGAGATTGCCAGTGAGAACAGAGTTGGAGACAAGGCCTCCATCCTCCGTAGCTTGCTCTCCCAGCTTGAAAAGACTCTGCAGACTGCAACTCAAATATCTGAGAAATACACACCGTACCCATTCCTGGGCCCCCCTCCCACGCGTTTGGTCTCAGCTCTGTCCAATGGTAGCTGTCAATGCCAGGCTGCTGCCTTCCAGTTATCTGTCCACGTACAGGAGCTGGAGACTGTCGGACTCAATGAGTCATCAGAGCTTCAAACCCAGATCTGTGATGGTTTCAAATCATTAATAGCACAGCTTCAAAAAATATTGAATAAATGCAAAGGAGATCTATTGGAAACAAAAGACAGATTAAAAACCAAGCCCTCATTATTAGAAAACCTTGTTTTCTTCGTTGAGACTGTGAGCATCGTTTTCTGGGTGGCCAGTTACTCTGCCGAGGTCCTCCGCCCACACAAGACAAGACTACAGCATAAGAAAAAGGTCACCAATACCGCTCTGCCAGCAGTCATTTGTGGGTTCCAAGAACTGAGGGGCAGCTTGGAGGGGCTAGTTACCCAGGCTCTGAAGCATATAAAGGGACAGGAGACGAGTATATCAGCTGCCATACTTGCCAGTCTCACCTTGGAAGGGGACACAGATGAGGAGATGTCATTTACCAGGTCTGTTATGGACAAGGTGCAAAGCAGTTATCTGCAGTCGCTGCGAGAGGTTGGAGATCTGCTCAAGAAGAGAATCACAACTATAAAGAACCTCAAGATCTGAGTACTGTCAAATAACCCAAATTGAGTATTTTTTACCTCCAGCATCACCTACTGGTGCCCCCCCACAATACCATCTGTCAACCCCACCAACACATCTGCACAAGGCACATACCCCAATTACCCCTCAATGATATTTCATTTTCCAAGTCTAGGTTTTATTTTTTTTCCCCCATGTTGTCAAACACAAACAGAACCTTGCCAGCTACTCATTCATTTATATACAGTAGTAAGAGAAATTTTGGAATTGGAATATAAATGATTTTAGCCTGCTTTATCATAGAATCAATCTTTATTGTCACATCACATTACAAGTAAGGTGGGTGACATTCTGGGTGAAGTTGTGTAGGCTCATCATTGCAGTTAAAGATTTCTCAGAGAGAGGGGAGCATAAAGTGCATATAATCTGCATAATGCAATAATGATGCACTAAGTGCATAAGTGCATAATAAGTGCATAATAAATAGAAGTCATGAATATGCTTGTATAAAAATTAAAATAGTAATTTTAAACACATTTCAGTTCAGTCTGTGCAGTGTCACCAGACGTAGGTCTTATTCAGCAGTCTCATTGCTGTTGCGTAAAAACTTTTCAAAAGCCTGGTGGTGCTGCTCTCGATACTCCTGTACTGTACATACAGTATACTCTGCAGATAAAAGAACATCAGCCACCAAAAAGTAAGGTAAAGCAAATGATAAAAACTTGCTCTCGATGTCTGCTGTTAAGAACAGTATTTAAGACTAGTTAATTGTGGTCAGTTACCAAGCAGTTATACGTTATAGCCTAATAGAAATCACACCCAGTGTAAAGTGAGCGGTGCTATTTATGTGTTCATTTCAATACGCGTCCAGCGAAGCTTGGCCATTGTGACCCTGGTCATACATACGTATACAAACAGAATAAATTGACCAATGACAGTGCGGTCAGACATGGGACAAACAGGAAAAGACAGATGTAGGAGCGGTTAGCACCGCTCAATAATATTAATAATGTTTTAAGTTATACTCTTGGTAAGAGAATGTGTTCCCAGAAAGAGGACACGCACACACACGTGTGCAGACTGTGCACACACATACGCTTAAACCGTGTAGACTTAGTAAACTGGACCTGAGTTGTCTCTACTTGGGATGCTTTTGTCTGTCTATACCAAATAAAGCTATCTACAAGCTCACAATGTTTCGTGTTGCAACACTAGAGCTTGTAAATTGGCTATTTTTGCTGAATGTTACCCCCAGAATATGGGGTTCAAGTGGTTAAACATGGTGTGATGTGTGCTGCTGTGCTGAGCACATTGGTGGTGCGGGAAATAACATGACGCACAGTCAGTGACTCTCACTGAGGCAGAAACATGATGGAGAGAGTGCGAGACAGACAGAGAAGTAGGACTGTCTGGTTGAAATGACATTTGAAAAGAAAAGGACGATAGGAAATGACGTCGTTCCCCAAGGCTTATTGAAAAGTATAAAGTGATAATGCAACCAGTGTAAGTGTATCCACAACCTTGCAACATTCCATCGTGCATTGCGCAGAAGGTGTGCAGCAACTTCCGGCGCCGCAGCCGCAGAGTGTGATCTACAAGCTCACAACGTTTGCATCTGCGACGCGACGTGAGCTTGTATGTCTGCTGTAAACCGGAAGTGTCCCACAGATAATGCTACAGTAAATCCTCGCGGAAACAGGTGGATAGGTATTACAGTAATATTTTGTGAATGGTCTTTACATCCAACAGTCATGTTATAAAATTATGGGTGAGGGGATGAGGCACCTATTATAAAAACACTGGTGTATAACTGTATGTTTCCTTGAATAATTAACCATACATTTGTTTAAATTTTTGCTACTATGTTTTGAGAAGACAAAATAGTCAGAGCAGATAACTAGAAGATGCTGCTTGCATGATTTGAGGCATTTTGTTCCAAAAATGTGTTAGGCAAAAGTCAACCTGCTGGTGGCGCTATAACAGACCAATGTGAAAAGGGTGAACAGGGAATGTGTGTGCAAAATCCTCTGTAAATCGAAGGCTGCATTCATGATTTGAGACATTTTGTTCAAAACGGACCAATCCTGCAAACTTTGGAAGCCAATCTTAGCCAATCAGGATGGAATATGGAAAATCGGACGGTTTCATGTTCATTACATGACTGTAGAGATGCTGTCAGCTGTCTGCCGATTTGTGTGATTTATGGACAATCTGTAGGAGTACTGTCAAGTCTGGAGATTAGCTACGGGCGGACGGACAGGGGGCAAAACATAGTCTCTGCCATGCCTTTCGGCCTGGCGTAGACAATACGAGGTGACGGTAGACTCTGAGATAGTAGAGCGCGAGAAAGACAGATGGTGTGATAATCTAATTAGGAGGTGGTGACAGAGGTGTAGAGAGACAGGAAAAAAAGAGTTGATGATGTGAGAGGTGATGGAAAGAAAGAGCTATAGAAAACATACACGTTAATATGTGACCTGAGAAAGATGGGTGGTTAAGAGAGGGAAAGAGGATGTGGAGAGAATTGGAGAGAATGAAAGAAGAGAAGAGACAGAGAGCAAATAAATGGGTTTATGAGAGGAGTGAAGCCTCTATCAGAGTCCAGGGTGAAGAGCTATTCACTTCACCGTGTAGTTTTCTAGCTATCACCTAAAAATACATAACAAAGCCTAGGTGATAGCTAGAACACTACAACGCGGTGAAGTGAATATATAGCTCTTCACCATGGACTCTGATAGAGGCTTAAGGGAGATGGAGAGCTAACTTGTCCCAACATATGAAGTTCTACACATGATTCTCTACCTTTTCATAATTGTGACATACAGAAAGAAACATAATTGTGACGTACAGAAAGAAAGACGGCAGTGCACAGAAAGTCGAATTTTATCAGATGATATTAGTCTGATATTTGACAATCGTTGATGCTTCATATCCATATGGGTAAAATCTCCTGGCTGATTTGTTTATTTTTGAAACACAGAACAAAAATGAGATCTAAGATTTCCCTATGGGATTTCCAATAGAAGAAATAACTGTGTGACCCAGGGTGGCAGTGACCCTCTGGCGACAGTGATGTCAGACTTCGGTGCTCTATTATAAGGAATCTTAAACATCTAAATCTGCCTGCTGATTTCAATAGTAGTACAGTTTTCAAACCATGTGATTTCTATCAACAACCGAACAATCTTTTTAAGCTACTCTTTTACAGTACGTTAACATTAACATGTTACCTCGTTGTGTAACCAGGCTCTAGTTGCAGCATGAGCAGAGCATAACGATCTGTCAATAACTAATTTTACAGTAGAGATTTAACTGAAACTAGTCATGTTTGAATGTCTTAACTGTGAAAAACAGGAAAGTGTTACATTTGATACACAGGAAAAGGAAGTTGCAACACAGAATGCACATTAATAAGAAGACCATTCATTGTCAAAGATAAAACTTAAAATCTATCAAGATGGTGGTTTGGTCAGGCTGATCGAAACAGGCCGATCAGCCTGACCGAAATATAGAGATACATTTTTTCAGTAGATAGTTTATGAGTGAAGTGTTGCACCTCCTTCCTTTCATGTTTTTCTTTTATGTCTCTCTCTCACACACACACACACACACACACACACACACACACACACACACACACACACACACACACACACACACAATATTAGGTGAGTCATTATTGCTGTAACGTGGACTTATTCTCTGCAAAGTTTGAAAACACCAGCTACATTGTTAAGTCAAGGCCAGGCCAAGCCAAAACACCATCCATCCCAGCTGGCTCTGTAAAAAGAAAATAAACCATCGTTTCACTTCCTGATGCCTTTAATATTGCTGATGGCAGTAACGTCGTCAAAACCTTGTACACAGCAAAATCCTTAGTGTTGAGTGCTCAAATGTAACAAAGTGTTTGGTTTTGTACTCTTGGAGCTCAAATGCATAAATAAACACTCAGGATTTGACTGTGTAGTGTGTAGACTAAAGAGAGACAAAGGGTGGCAAGAGATGGAGGGATGTAGGGATGGGATGATAAGCTATATTATCGTTTATATCAAATAGCCGACCTACAAGCTCACAACGCGTTGCGACGCGTTGTGAGCTTGTACATTTGCTATTTTTTGCCAAAAGTTCTGCCCCAGGATAATGGATTTGATTATGGCGATAATATCGTAAATTGCAATTTCTTTAGTCACAATAATCATGATATGAAATTTTTATATCGTCCCATCCCTAATGTAGAGACAGAGCGAGAAATTAGATGGTGGGATGTAGTACAGAGGGCAAATGGAAATGGAGATCTATAAAGACTAGACAGCGTTCAGGGAAGCTGGGTTGTAGTTATACTGTGTGCAGAGACAGATGTTCACTGGAAGCAGGGCACAGCTGGACCATTGTACAAGTAGTGACCTAATAGTGTGTGTGTGTGTGTGTGTGTGTGTGTGTGTGTGTGTGTGTGTGTGTGTGTGTGTGTGTGTGTGTGTGTGTGTGTGTGTGTGTGTGTGTGTGTGTGTGTGTGTGTGTGTGTGTGTGTGTGTGTGTGTGTGTGTGTGTGTGTGAGAGAGAGAGAGAGTGACAGACACAGTAGAAGGATATGAGTGAAACAATGTTTGTTTGCCTGTGACATAACGTGTGGTTTTGTACTTTTGGTATATATATATATATATTATATATATATATAATATGCTCAAATTATAGATTCTCAGTAATTTTTGTAGAACATCCCAATATACAGTACCATAATATAAATTCTGTCAGTATCTGGATATGAATCGTACTTTGAGTGTGACCCATGTAATGTATACATATTGTATCAAAAGGCCCTTTCCAGTACTGCGTGCGTGTGTGTGTGCGAAACAAAAAGAGAGTGACACATACAGTACAGGCAGCAGCTAGTGAGTTGTAGTCAGTAATGCTGGCTAATGATCCATTTATTACGCCAGAGTTGTAATGAGAACAATACAGCAGGATAGAATAAAATGGAGGTCTGTTTCACATAGGGATGGGATGATATGAAAATGTCATATCACGATTATTGTGACAAAAGAAAACACGATTTACGATATTATAGCGATAATCAAAATCCATTATCCTGGGGCGGAACATTTGCCAAAAAATAGCCGATCTACAAGCTCACAACGCGTGAAGACATTTGATAGAGAGTGGGAAAAAAACTCTGTACCAAGTACGTATATTATAAGTACCTTTTACCAATTATAGAGGGTTTAAGTGGTACCAGATATGCAGCTTGGCAAATAAAAGGTGAATTGATCCCAGTGCATGACGGAGGACGATATCACGATAAATTAAATCTCCACAATACGATTATCATGAGTGTTTTTTATCACGATAAACGATAATATCGCGTATCGTCCCATCCCTAGTTTCACAAGCTAAAACACTGTCTAATACATCGGTAAATTCTTTAAATGTGTAGCAGGGTGTTGTTGGACAGATCCTAGGCTAGGGTTTGGTTGTCAAACAGGATGTTGCTGTAAAAGAGCTTTGTCACTCCACAAAGCCTTCCAGGGCAAATAAAGGTTAAAGCAACAGAATAACCACTAGACAAACACACACACATAGGGATGGGACAATATGAAAAGTTCATCTCACGAATATTGTGACAAAATAAATCGCGATTTATGATATTGCGGTAATCAAAAGCCATTATCCTGGGGTGGAACATATGCCAAAAAATTGCAGATCTACAAGCTCACAACGCGTCGCAACGCTTCAGCTCTGCAAATAAAAGGTGAATTGATCCCAGTGCATGACGGAAAACGATATCACGATAAATTAAATCTCCACGATACAATTATGAGTGTTTTTTATCACGATAAATGATAGTGGCGCATATTGTCCCATCCCTACCTCGGAGTAGTAATAGATCATCTTTTGTCATGGAAAGATCAGATTGAATCAGCTTGTAAGAAAACAAAGCAAAGAATCTACTTCCTTCACCGTTTAAGATCATTTGGTGCTAGTAGACACTAGACAGATTCTTCTTTTGTTTTTCACTTCTGTTATTATGAGTGTTCTTCAGTACTGTAGTACCACCTGGTATGGATGCTTGTCTGCAGCCCTAAAGTCACAACTACTGCAAAACTGAACATTTGTTCAAAGATAGTTGGACAACCACTTCAGAGGCTATATACGACTACGTATGATAACAGCATTCTAAGGTTGGCAAGAAATATTAACAGTGGCCATGTGTTGCATAGAGAATATAGGTTGCTGCCTTCAGTAAGGAGGTGTTCCAGCATACAATAAGGTCAGACTAAAAAGGTCATTTGTCAATCAGTTGACTTTAAGGCAAAATCAGGAGTTTGGCCAGGGATAGGCTAGTTAGTGGACATCGCTCTTGTCTGTATCCTTATGTATGTAATCCTGTTTTTCTTCCTTTGTGTCAATTGTTTGTATATATGTTGTCGCATACATGGCTGCTGTGTCGCAAGACAAATTTCAGTGTGAACTGACAATAACGTACTATATCATATCATATCATATCATATCATATTTGTAGCCAAAGATAGTAGATCTACAAGTTCATCAACGCTTTATGCTGCGAGGCGTTGTGAGGACCACTGGTGCGTGGACATGCCTCTCTTCTCAACCACTGTCCCAGCCATGGGCAGACCAAGGTCAGCAATGAATGGCAAACCATCCCGGAATAGGTCACTGAGCCTGATCAAAAAACATGGGTGTTTTTCACACCTGTCTCTGTGCTGCATGCCACTATAGACCTTTTTCCAGAGCACTGCCGTGTAGCTGCGGTGTCGGTGCACAGCTGCGCACACACACACACACACACACACACACACACACACACACACACACACACACACACACACACACACACACACACACACACACACACACACACACACACAGGGCCACTTGACACTCCGTTATGTTTGCCGCTCTGACAAATCGGTATTCGGTACTACCGACCTGACGGTATCAGAGTAAAGGGAAGATAAGTGCTTAACAGGATGAATCTATCGATTACTCACCATTCAAAGTGCCTGCTTTGTTCCCTATGGAGACACAAAGAGTCTCCTCAAATGATTGTCTTAAGAATGCGACAATAACAAAAAAATATCCATGAATGGGGTGAGTAATCGATTGGAAAAAAGTCATTTTGGGTTCTTAGTCCCTATGTAGGTCTAGGTACTCAATTCTCTTATTTTATTTCTAAATGGCCACTATACAATTTAGGTAAGAATTAGGCCAAGCAGTTGCTCAATCTTGATTCATTAATTCATTTCACATCTGCAACTGCGAGTTTAAAACTTCGTTATCAATACTACTTCCAACGTTCCATTCAGTAGTCAGTTTCTGTCCAACTGTGGTGTCGAGTGTGTATGCGTAGTCCACGCCTACTTCAGAGTGCTGCGTGCTTCTGGTTGGCTGCTACTTTGTCCCGCCACACAAGTGGCACCGGCAAAGTTGAACTTTGACACCCTCGTCCCTCACCCTGTTTTTTTTCCAGGCTCACTTCCTGGCTCCATGCGTTTAACTTCACCGCTTTCTCAAAACACGGTAGAGAAACACTTCTGCTGATGTGTATTCAACCCTTTGCCTAAGGTGCCGGCAACACAAATCTGGATATTTCTGAAGCCGCTAAACTGGATCTTTTTGAAACCGGATAAACAAGTGAAGTGATGTACGAAAATATCCTATCCACTGGATCCGTTTAGGCATGAAAACTGAAGCTGCTCTGAAGACGATGACGTTGCATGTGAGCGAGAGTGAGACAGAGAGTCACAACACACACACATGCAAACACACGCGCTCACACACTGACACACACACGCACAACCAAACAGGAACGCATGCTTGTTCTTCTATGGTATTACAAATCGCTTACCGCCACGGCGCTGCCTACTGGCCTGGCATGCTTTTTGGAGCTGATCATGGGAGCTAGATATTTGTGTGGACTCGTGTGGACCTGGATATTTTTCTATGTGGATATATGAAAATCTGGGATTCTAAAAAGATCCAGATTCGTCTGGCCGTGGCCTAAAACAGCCAGAGTATCACTGAGAGGAGCCGCGCCCCACGGCCCTCACATAGCATTGTAAAGCCTAATTGGTCAGCTGCTGTATCAGCCCTAGGGCTGCAGCTGACCAGTCAGCACAAGCTCAACACCCTCTTGATCCTTTTATCAAGCCTTCACCCAGCAAACAATGAATGGCTGGGTATGGGATAACAAAAAGTGTCATATATTTAGTTCATACTATGCTATTTTTATTATGTAAAATGTAATAATGTATGCCATAGTAGCCATACAACATTTAATAGTAGTATGTCTATTCTATTGGAGTAGATCTATTCCCCTATGGGTTGTACCTCCTACAGTAAGTAAGAGGATAGGCTGTGTGTGTCTTTCAGTCTGTGACACTAAACCTGTAATGGAGTGTAAAATGACCTGTCACCATCTTAGCAAGCCTGCTTGTAACGATTAATTATTCAAACACACACACACACGCAGTCACACACTCTCTCTCTTTTTCTTGTGCTCTCTCATACTGAATCTTTTTTTTTTATTCTTGAACTTAGAGAAATGAAAATTGTGTGTTACTGGTGATGATAAGAATACTTAAACATAACATAAATAACAGTGATTGTGTGTGTGTGTGTGTGTGTGTGTGTGTGTGTGTGTGTGTGTGTGTGTGTGTGTGTGTGTGTGTGTGTGTGTGTGTGTGTGTGTGTGTGTGTGTGTGTGTGTGTGTGTGTGTGTGTGTGTGTGTGTGTGTGTGTGTGTGTGTGTGTGTGTGTGTGTGCGCGCGCGCATTCTGCACAACCTGTAAGGCATTGCTCCCAGTTAGTGTGTGTGTGTGTGATTCTTAATTCAAAAGGACAATAGAGTGGCAGTGCTCCGAATCTATCCACTACTAAAGCACCACTCACACAGAAAGATTTCCTCGCACAAAACCATGATCTGACTCTTTAAGTCAGATAAAATGCCACACGATGAAGGTTGCAGGCTAAGCTGAACTAGTGATGCCCTAGCTACAAACACACACTGACACATAGACAAGCAGTCGAACCACCTCTAATAAGCTCACATTTGAAAGTATTTCTAAGGAATTCCTTTTAGCATGTGTGTGTGTGTGTGTGTGTGTGTGTGTGTGTGTGTGTGTGTGTGTGTGTGTGTGTGTGTGTGTGTGTGTGTGTGTGTGTGTGTGTGTGTGTGTGTGTGTGTGTGTGTGTGTGTGTGTGTGTGCTCGCAATGTGCGTGTGTGAGCGTGCTGCGTGCGTGTGCACTCGCAGTGTGTGAGCGTGCGTGCGTGCAGCACTGCACGCGCATACACCACCTTAGATATACAGTAGAGTATAGAGTAGACCATATGCTGTCCTACTCACTCCACTGTGTTAATTCTGCCAGTCAGTTAGTTCTTATGAATGAAGTCCATGACTCCCTGACTGTCTATTAACACACAGTCCCATTGGCTGCTGGCTCAGTAAGGTGGAATCTCATTGGCTTATGTTCACTGCGATGTCCGGATGTGATTATTCACCACACACACAGTGGCTAATCCTTGGGATAGTGATGGCTCACAGCTATTGGTTAATCCCAGTCTGTGGTAGGCTGTCATCTTTGTTGTCATTGGTTAACCGGGGACAGAGAGGGAGGTGTTAAACCGGTGTGGTGTCAAGTGTGTTGCTTTGGCGATGCCTGGTTTCTATGGTGACAGTGGCCATCTGGTGACTTTAATGACCAGGGACTAATGGCTTTCAGAAACACACACACACACACACACACACACACACACACACACACACACACACACACACACACACACACACACACACACACACACACACACACACACACACACACACACAGTACTAGGCTAAAAAGGAAGTCAGTCACAGTCAAGCAAGCACCTCCTGCAGGTGTGTGTGTGAGCGTGTGCGTGTGAGAAATACTGAGGGTCTGCTTAAGACTAGTCTCTCAAGAACAGCCGAACTGAGCTCGAGTTACAACTGAGCTCAAATGAAAAGAGCGACTGAACTTTTCCTTGACGATGGCTTGCCAGATTGGTTTAAGACAGACCTATATTAACTATATATTCAAACAGCAGCCATTTTGCTCCTATGTCATACTCGCGACCACGGTTTTCCCAATGAACCTAAGCGCAACGGTGGGGGCCAGTGGTGGACAAGGAGGGAGGGAGCGCTTTGCTGTGTTCACATGGACTGCGCGGAGGTGCCGAAAGTCGGGGGGATTTACTATTCTGTCCGCTGAGTCGGCTCATGCGACCGTCCCAACGCTCGACTTTTCTTTTCTCTAACGACTATCTAAAATATGAACCTTTGTTGTAAAAAAACAAAGTTGTCCTTTAATTGTACAGTTTAACTTTTTCTCTGCCATTTTAAACATAGCTGTAGTAAGCAGCTGCCAAATTGTCCTTACCTTTTAACGTGGGCACGCGCACGCATCGTGCACAATCTGTGCGCGACTCATCTAGTAGACGTGTAGACTCGGTGACAAGCTTTCGAATACAAAAAACCCCATTGAAAAAGACATATCCGTTGCCACGCTGTATCTCTGCTTATCAGCCAGTGTTTACATGAAAAAGCATTGAAAAAAGCCAACTGTGCGCTATGGTAACACGTGGACACGTTCGCGCACAAAACGCACGATATGTGCGGGGATCATAATCCAGGCGTGTAGAGACTGGATCAAAGTTTCCAAACGCAAGAATCCGATTGAAAAACGAGCGTTCCATCGCCCAGTAGCTTCCACTTCTGTTACACAGTAAACCAATGGAGGCGGGACTATGGCCCAGGCTCAGACTGGATACGGAAAGCTGGATCCGGTCCAGACCGGAAATGACCGGATACAGTTAGGGGGGCGGGCCTAAAGAGCCAGAATCAGCGAAAATCTGCGCTAATACTTTTAATCCTTTCATAATGATTAAAGCTAATTAAACTTTGCGGGCTCTACGGGCATGGCAGCGCGGTACAGCGGGAAATCTACGGTCTCTACGGGGATCGCGAGGTATGAGTTAACATTGTACCTCACTTGTCAATAACACTGGTTTAAGTGGAAGCACTGGAGTGGAGATGAGATTCTTTTGGCAGCACCTTTTCCCTTTCTTGAAAGGCACATTATACACACTCTACAGTGAGTGCAATCGTGTGCTGCATGCCTGTCAAACAAAGCTGTTGGTTTGACTTTGAGCCAAAGCCAGTCAGAATATCCAGCCGGTTGACTGCTATGGGTTTCAGGCACCAAGTGAGGGTGCATTCCAGCTGTAAACTGGTGACTGGATGATGGATAGTACTACGTGCCCTTGAGCAAAGCACTAAACTCTACTAAAGCATAATAGAGTAATATTTTTGGTGTAGGGGACTCTGTGTGTATATGTGTATCACTATCTAGGCACATTTTAATACCACGTGATAATTGATTGAAGTGATTTTCTTCTTGATATTATATTCCCATACTGAAATATGTATTTATATAAAGTATTTCAAATATGCTTCTGTTTATTAAATTATATTTCTGAACTTGTTTAATGTATCCTACAATAATCTCTATATTGTATTTTATTCGTGTGGGGCTGCATTTTTGTATGTTCAGAAACATGGCAAATTCCCTTGCATATATTTTTGAGCTATAGCTGAATACGTTGAACTGTGGCTCAAGACTCAGCAGACAGTCTCACTGCATAAAATTAAGTCTTTGATGTTTTGAGCCCTTCTCATTTCTACTTGCATTGCAGTTAACTGCAGAGCTTTCTGTTGTTGTGTTTGTATCTCACCAGTCTGGTTGAGCTTACCATGCTTACAATAAGCTCTCACACACACACACACACACACACACACACACACACACACACACACACACACACACACACACACACACACACACACACACACACACACACACACACAGTCGACTTAGTTACGTTGTACTTGTGTTGACTGGCTGAGTTGACTTCCAGTAACCTCCTCTGGCCAACTCCCTACTAGGCCTTTTTACACAGCTTGTTCAAGGTGGTTAATGTACCGTACATACATTGCTGTTTTGTTTAGAAGGTACAGAAACAGAATGGGGGAGTTTGTTGTCTCACCATCAAGCTGGCAGGGGATGCACATTGTCAGTGTAGGAAAGGTGTGCATGTCTTAAAGTCTGTGCACCTTTCTGCCTCAGGCCACTCCCTGCTTGCTTGCAGTACTGCAGTGTACGAGGGAATACAGTAGACAACGGGGCCATTGTGTGCCCACAAACTGACCTTATTTCATGTCAACTAAAGTGACTAAAGCAAGTATTATTCAATTCAAATGTATTTTATTATAGTGCCAACTGCCAAATCACACCAAGTTGTCTCAAGACACTTTACATCTTTTCGTCCATGCCTTACCCCTTATCCCTAAACTCTTTTGCAAATGTTGAATAGTAATAGTAATTAGCTGCTCTACAAGCTCACAACGTGTTGATGTAGATTAGCTATTTGAAGTATTTTAAAATGTTTTTAAAAATAATAAAAAAAAAAAAAAAAGGCAAGAACATAGTATACATAGTATGTATAGTTTACACAGGCATTGACACTAAGGCTTGCCCACCTGCCCCCGCCAGGTAAATAAAACATCAGGGCAGGTGAAGTTGACTTTCAGGTTGCAAGTGCTCATTTGAGAGGGGACACAAATGTCTATAAACACAACACGAGATATCTGTCTAAACACCTGAACGTGGCCAGTGCGCTGTCTTCTGGTCTGTGGAATGTAAAATAAGAGCACTATTTACCTAATGTTCTGTTTTTACTGTTGCTACATTTAAAAATATAAAATAACAAGTGTGAAACCATAGACATATTCAATCATAGCTAAAGTATTTGGTATTTGGAGGTATTGAGGTTTGACATTTTATCGCACAGCCCCAGAAAGTAAAGAAATAAGTGTTAAATTGAGCGGTAATTAAAATCGTACCTATCATTTTATAATGGACGATTTACTTTTAGGGCAAGTGGGCATTACCTTCGGGCAAGTAGAACATGACCTGTTACTGTACTTGCCCGATGGGCAAGTGCCTCTGAGACCTTAGTGTCAACCCCTGTTTACAGTATGTTTTGGTGGTATAAATTATTCAGGAGCAGCCAGACACAAAGGAAGGGTCATGTGGATGAACTATTTAAAAGAATATCTCTCCTCTAACCTTGCTTCTTTTTCCTCTATCTGACAGGTGAGGTGCTGAGTGAGCAAGGGAGTGTGAGAGTGAGGAAAGGACAGAGAGAGAGGCGCAATGGATCACCAGAGACAGAGAACTCTCTCCACGTCAGGAGACTCACTGTACATCGTTCTGGGAGTCGATAAAAATGCTACACCAGAGGAAATCAAGAAATGTTACAGGTAACAACACTACACCAGAGGACAAAAAGGGGATTGGATGTTGTGATGTCATGGGAACCACTCTAACAGAATCCTTTTATGCCCATATATGGAGATCCCTGATGTCATCAATATTAAGCCCATGTCTAACAGGACTTCATATGGGAATGCCCATACATAGGAAGACAGCCCTTATCTGTGTGGCTGGTTCAGACAGGGTTCTCCATGTATGGGCATAAAAGGGATGTACCATACACAGTACATGGATCTCCATATATGGGTACCAGGGGTCTCCATATATGGGTAACTGGTCTGATATACATCACTCATTTCCGATGCAGGCTGCTAAAACCAAAATTTTACCCCAAATTACTGAGCTGTCGATTCACACTGGACTACTATTATCCAATGACCTCAGTGTTTATTGAAATATGGTAGGTCATTTGCCCTAGAATTATTACTTTACAAATTAGGGACGTGACCGATTCGCTCTGAATTAAAAAATACAGATGTCCTCTGTAATTATTACACGTTACCACATAATGCTTATCCCTGGCTTTAATCGGAGTCATGAAGTCATGACGCATTATGCTGCACTAGTGGATGTCAAGACATTCCAGACAGGTAATTAAAGGAGTAGTTCACCCCAAAAAAATACTTATTTCATATCAACACACCCTGAAGCATTGAATTCTTTCATGAGATTGTTTTTTTTTTGTCACAATCCTGAGCCAATAATTGGTAGGAGACACAAAGGAGACTCTTTGTGTCTACCAGACATTACCAGCTTTATTCTTATCATCAAATTATTGGAATGCGTCAAAACCCCAATAAACTCTCCATAAATTCAATGCTTCACGGGGTGTGCAATTGATAGAAAATAAGTAATTTTTTGGGTTTACTTTTCCTTTAGGGCACACAGTTATTGGTATGACCCACTAGAGGGAGTTAGAGTGCTGATATGGACTATTGACCTCCATCAGAGACCTGGACAGAAGACCTAAGAGTCAACATGCAGAGTGCCTTGGTATTGTCTGTACCACCGCACCGGACCATTTAAAATAAAGCAGGACTTCTCGGTCGTCTTAGTTTTTATATATACTGTATGTACCTGTTCCACTAAAGAGCACCTGTTGAGTGAGCCATTAGATCCATGCAGCAATTCCTACCGTTGTTATAAAATAAACAGTTGTTGGAGAGAAAAGTATTAGCTCCACCCCCTTTCTCAGTCTTTCCTCCCTCTCTCCTCCTCATTTCTTCCTCTAACTCCTTTTTTTCTATCGCTCCCTCTGATTAATTTCATCCTTCCACCCCCCCCCCCCCCCCCCTTTCAGGAAGCTGGCGTTGAAATTCCACCCAGATAAGAACCCTGACAACCCTGAAGCGTCTGAGAAGTTCAAGGAGATCAACAACGCCCACAGCATCCTGAACGACTGCACCAAGAGGAACATCTACGACAAGTACGGCTCCCTGGGCCTCTACGTCGCCGAGCAGTTTGGAGAGGAGAACGTCAACACCTACTTTGTATTGTCCTCTTGGTGGGCCAAGGTATGTATAGAGGGAGGGATGGATGGATGGGAGGAGGGAGGGAAGGATATAGATACAGTAGATCAGGGGTCTTCAACGTTTTCAGGCCAAGGACCCCTATAGTAGGACCCCCTATAGTAATTCTGAGGACCCCCTAGGGGTCCCGGACCCCCTGTTGAAGACCCTTGCAGTAGATGGATAAATAGATGGTGGGAAAGATGACGTAAAGGTTTGGAGAGAAGGTTAGCACCTACTTTGTACTGTCCTATTGCTGGGCCATGGTACGGATAGAGAGAGGGATGCATGGAAGGTGGGAGGTAAGATGGAAATCAGAATCGGCCAATATAAAAAATCGGCAGGTATGATATCAAACCAGCCGAATCGGTGACCGGCAGGTCACTGACATACAGTAAAATACCGGTTTTATGCCAATTGTGTCTATGGCACTGCACAGCATTATGCTCTGGTCCTGTGACTAAAGTGAACATTAGCAAGTAGCAGCCAGTCTATTTAGTGGCAGCCTACAGAATACAGATGGTGCCGATTACCTTTGCAATGTAAGGATATATTCCATAATCCTGTGTCAATGTCGTCTCCAAAAAGAAGGGGAAAAAAAAGTTAAAAAATGAACTGAGGATCTTACTGTGTAGATAGGCGGCATGGAAGGATAATGGATGTATTAGTGGATGTATTAAAAAAGGACAGAGTAATAACTGCATGCTTTTTCAAATCCACTTGGAGTGAAGGTAAAGGTGCACTGTCATCAAACATGTGTTCACCGCTATTCTTGTACCTTTCTCTCTTTCTCTACTCCTGACCATTGTTAATTTACTCACATGATTCAGTGCTGTTTTAAGTCTCTCTCTCTCTCTCTCTCTCTCTCTCTCTCTCTCTCTCTCTCTCTCTCTCTCTCTGTCCCTTCAGGCGTTGTTCATCTTCTGCGGTGTCGCTACCGGCTGCTATTTCTGCTGTTGTCTGTGTTGCTGTTGTAACTGCTGCTGTGGGAAGTGTAAACCACGCCCACCCCCTGACCAAGAGCCTGAGTTCTACGTATCGCCTGAAGACCTGGAGGCTCAGATGACCACTGATGAGAGAGGTGCGTGCACGCACGCACACACACACACACACACACACACACACACGCACACACACACACACACACACACACACACACACACACACACACAGCTTTGAAAGTAACTCCTGCCAAATGCATGTTAAAATTTGTTATGGAAGGCAACGCTTACTTTTCCATATTGGTGGCAGAGTAATGAAGTTTGCATGTTTGAAAGTCACAGTTGTCTACGGTAATTGTTTAAGCCTACAATTCCCATGAACACGTCTGTAATACATTTGGCTGTCTCAGATACGCCTTGACAATTCTTGCGCACACATAAACATACATACATACATACATACATACATACATACATACATACATGTATACATACTGTATATTATACCTGCAAACCGCATAGAAATACAGTATGATGTATAAAGTTGAGTTTCTGACCATGATCCAGACAGTCTTAGTAGGAGGCGTGCATGCGTGTAACAGAATGTTTTAAGAAAGACTGGGAGCCATGCACACACACGCGCGCACACACACACACACACACACACACACACACACACACACACACACACACACACACACACACACACACACACACACTTTATTTGGCTGGGTTATTGTGTGTGGCTGGAAACATTTGTGTTTGTCTTTCCAGACGTTACGGGGGAGCCAATCATGATGCAGCCATCTTCAGCCACAGAGACGACAGGGCTCACCTCTGATGCCCATCACAGCTACCGCACTGAATACTAGACACACACACACACACGCACACACACACACACACACACACACACACACACACACACACACACACACACACACACCACAGCTACCACGCTGATGCATACTAGGCAACCACACACAGAGCTGTTTCTAGCTTTTTAGGAGCACTATTCTTTGGGGGCCCAAGGTAACTTACTCCTTTTTATACGTGCATTTCTTTTTTTAAATATTTGTTTTTGGCCTTTTATTCGCTAAGACAGTAGACTGAAGCTGTACCAAGGCCGACTGGCATCACAAATGTCCATCAAACTTGATTATCGTCGGTTGCAGCACTAAACACTAAATCGCCAGACTATGAACAGCACTAGTCTGATGATTTAAATGGATTTGCTTACCCCTGTTCCCCTATCCATTCCCCTTTGATTTGATTTGACAATACAAAAGATATGAAAACATAAAATAAAAAACAAAACATGCATGGAAGAGACAGACTCTAGATGGCTTGTGTTAGGTCTATACCTAGGCCTACATATAACACAAAAATAACAAAATAAAGTAACAATAGAAAATCAAAAGTAACATCCAGGTTGTGAATTTAGTCAGTCCATATGTTGCTTTCTTAATAATAATTAATACAGAACATCTGTTGTGGCATCTTTTCTAGTCTACAATAAATGCATTTGTCTGAACATGTATAGGTGCTACACTAGGGCCCCCTGGTGGCTCTGGGGGAGTTATGCAACCATAGTCTGCATAATACAGTAGCAAGAAACAGCCCTGTATACACATTACAGCTACCACACTGACACCCACTAGACACACACACACACACACACACACACACACACACACACACACACACACACACACACACTTCACAGCCATTGCACTAATGCACGCCAGACACACACTACAACACCCATATTCATTATCACAGCTGCCGCACTGATGTATTATGACCACACACATGACCTAACACATACCCATACCATGGCTAGACTCAAAGATAATCAGTCGACAGACCCAGACTGAACCAAGGAACGTTTAACATCCACACAATCATATACAACCAAACCAGCCAACTGTCTCTTAGAGTTAGACAGTCATTACAACTGTCTTGTCAAACTGCAATTAATTGCAAATACACAGACACATACTCCTTGGCCTAGTAACACATATTACATACACGTACATTCTGCATTTATTTCCTCCCAAAGTTCAAATCGTGAAGGTGAGGTGAGAAAAAGGGAAGATGGGAGAGGAAAAAGAGAGGAAGGGAACAGGGGGAAATAAAATGGAGCCCAACCGAAACTGAATTTCTTTGGCGCTGATACAAATATTGAAGACACACACACACACACACACACACACACACACACACACACACACACACACACATCACACACACACACACACACTGAGCCCTTTTTATTAATTACTGATTCTCTCTAGTTTTTGATTGTGTGTGAGGAAGTTAAACTGCTGTACATGTGTTGTAAACTAAATGTTAGACTTTTAAGTTGTTAATCTCCAAAACCCAAAGTGTTGATTCTTTAAATCATGTTCTTCATGTCTCTCAGTAGTTTTGTTTTTCATCTTTTTCTTTTGTTTTCTTATTATTTATGAGGTTAATGAAGGGAGGATATTGACCTATTCATATCCAAAGTTTGTTTCTGTGACAGCCGCTCTCTTTAAGTCGAGGGTGATCCCGTTAGTAACAGTAAAAAATATAAACGTCAGCAGTTTACATTCAAACTGTTCGTTTAGCCTTTTTTGTTTATTTATTTTTTAAGAAGACACGTTTATTTGTCAAACGTGAATAGCAATCCATCACTCCTGGGACTGAACCTGTATGTGTTGTGTCATTATTTCATGTTTTTAGAAAAACAAGGAGGCAGTTTTTTTAATCATATATTTGTGTGTCAATTAAATGCTTCATAACAGCTGTGTCCAGTCACGTGCTGCAGAGGTACGAGTGTTTGCAGCTTTTCATTCCAACCAAATGCTTGCGATTTTCCTTTGCGACGTTCTAATGCTTATATTTATGCTCCGTTATATGTGACGATGTCACACCTTGAAAATAGCAAACGTACAAGCTCATAACGCGTTGCATCCACAGGCTTGTGTGTCAGCGATTTGCAGCTGGTGACACGGCCATGCCACAAAGTTTAGGGCTTGCAACGGATTCGTCCCTCCCTCTCACAAATCTTTGATCTGAACTAGCCTAACTCTACTACAAGAGACTAAAAAGAGAAGGTGCCTGATGGATCAGCCAGTTAGTGCATAGATCATGTTATGCTCCTCGTGAGTGCTGTGAGTCTGACTCCCTTCATGTCTCACATGTCTCCATTGTGTCTCTACCTGTAGCTTCCTGTCTCTCAACACTCCTATCTAAAGTAACCATATAAAGAAAATACCGGTAATAACGTTTATTTTTTATTTTTTAAGAGAAGAAATAAGTATAATGTTGCTTGGTTGGAATGATGGGACACTGCTGTTATAAATCGATTACTTTCCACACTCTAATATCAAAGTGCAATAAAAGCTGAGAGAGAGAGCATCCTCCATTTTATATTTCTGTCTGCCGTCCTAGACCTCTTACCCAATCACGTTCTGCAATGGTTTTGACTCAATTAATTGTTTTTCCCCACGCTTTATCTTTGATGTTTGATTGATTGTCATACCAGCGTGTTATGAGAATATTGACCAATGAAATGCCACTTCTCCAACCCCAAACCCTAAACTTTTTATATATATACAGTAAATATATATATATATTTCTTTCTCAAACATGAAGCCATGTCTGAGTGAAGGAAGTGTATATTCTTAATGCACAACTGGAAACAAAACACTTTCTTTTTAGGAAAACTGATGAATAAAATATTAAGAGAGATAGACAACTAATGAGAAATGACAATAGTGCAAATATAGTGATCAGATGATATTGAAGCATTATTTTATTTATTTTATTTTTGCTATCTTTTTAATATTGAATTTTTGGGATAGCTGGTAAATATAAATATGATGTATACATTTTTAGAAGCTTTTTCTTTCCTGGTTGACAGGCCTGCTGTACATACATGCAGTGGCAGTTCATAGGTAGAGATGTAGTTATTGTTTTATTTTTCTGTTGTAGCATGGATCCATAGTGTGTACGTGTGTGTCTGGCATACTGGCCCAGACAGAAACAGACAGACAGACAGACAAATGGGTAAATAGAAAAACAAAACAAAAAATGATCTGATGTGTTGTTGTAAAATAAATGTTTCCGATGCTTCAGAACCTCTTTGTGTCTGTGTGAGTTTTATTAAAGTCCTAGAGCAGGGATGGGCAACTGTGATGATAATGAGGGCCACTATATTTCCACCTTCACTCCAGAGGGCCACATTGCATATTGCTACGTTCTACTTTGTCATTCTAGTATCTCATACAAAAATAGCAGATCTACAAGCTCAAAACGCATCGCGCTGCTATGCGTTTTGAGCTTGTAGATCTGCTATTTTTGCTTCTTTTCAATTGGAATCCTGAATTATTTTTTAATTGGAATCCTGAAATTTAACATTTTGATTTAATTTCAAACACATTTAGTTATATATTCATGTTGACTCTATGAACCTAAATACAAATACCTACATTGGACATAATTCTTTATATTTTTTACATTTTAATACTACTATACTAGTCATTAAGCTACTAATATAGACTGACGGAATTAAAGCAGGTCATGTTTGGAATTGTAACCGCTGAAATCAATAATATATCAATATTCCGGTATTAACTTGAGGGCCGCATTAAGTGAAGGTGAGGGCTGCATGTGGCCCCCAGGCCGCCTGTTGCCCATGTATGTCCTAGAGCCATAGTCTGTTTCTCCTCAGTTATATCCTGAACTGTATGTCTTTACAGCAGATGTAAATATCACGCAATGGCAGTTCATAACTGGGGTGAATGCGCTGACGTCAGTTTGCTGTGCCACTCGTCACTGTGTCGACACGTACTACCTGGCTGTGGCAATGAGGCTGTGTTCTTCTTATACCCGTTTCCATAGGAGTGGATACTATTTGCTAGACTTCATCACGTATGAAGTACATCCCGTATCATCACGTATGAGGTACATCCAAAAGTCTATTTGTAGGGTCTGTGTATGTCCTTGTCTCTACATTACAGGATCTCACCATTCATTATGTTCATTACAGTGTCTCCCTACAGTCTAGTTGATGTCTTCAACTTCCAGGCCTTCCAGTTCTCACACTGGACTCACGCGACAGGATTCCAGGACCAGCCCAGGTATCAAACTTGCTGCATGAAACATAGGAGCTTTATATGATTGTTAGTGTGGTTGCTATACTGTAGGCAACACTATTGTTCTAGGTCAGATTTTCTTTTTTCTTGTGAACGGCGTGCACACACGTGGTGCATGATCCGTGTACTAGGAATTACATGGAAGTCTATGGAGACTTGTGGCATCCCGGCACTTTGGCAGCCATTTTTAAAATGCAGCGAATGAAAACAGGTTTACTTTAGTTAACTAGGTTCTCAGAAAACCTTAGGACTAGAATAGTCTGGTTGCCCATTGCAACCATTGACTCAAGAGTGTACAAATCTTGCCAAATAGGGTTACAAATGGATAATAAATATACATTGTACTGTCTACTTTCTGTTTCATGCTCGGCCTGCAGTAATGGCCCTAAAGGCCCAATCTCTTTTCATAAGGGTGGACGCATGTCAAGATTTCAAGACCTAATTATGAGTCGTGTTATCAAGATGACCTGACAAAAAAACAGAAGGAGGTTTAATATTGCACAATTTACATCTATTAATACTACAGTAGCATGCTACTGGGCCTGTATGGGGATCAGGTCATCGGCCTTCCCATATAAAGTGTTTTTGTTTCCCACCCATTGAGTTGAATTGAATCAACTGGCTTAGATATATAGATATACATGTGCCCTGTTTAAAATTAAAAACGTCTACTTTCTCCATGTGCAAAGAAAGTGAGAAACAAAATAGTTAATCAACTAATTTGTGTATGAATCTATAGCACAAAAAGATACAAACAGTGTGAGCCCTTGTTAATAGTGTGGCTGTCTGTGGTTAGCTAATAGAGTAGGGGGTGTGCGTGGGGGAGCAGTGGAGGTAATTGTAGAAAGAGCACAGCCTGGCATGGTATGATGTATCCACATACCTACCGCCTGATATGGTAGCTGTGTGTGTGTGTGTGTGTGTGTGTGTGTGTGTGTGTGTGTGTGTGTGTGTGTGTGTGTGTGTGTGTGTGTGTGTGTGTGTGTGTGTGTGTGTGTGTGTGTGTGTGTGTGTGTGTGTGTGTGCGCGTGTGTTAGGGTCAGCGTGGAGGGACTGTCCCTGGGAACTTGGCTGTAATCTGACACCCCCATCCCTTTGAGTTCTTTGGTTGTTGTTTCTCTCGCTATCTCTCTCTCATTCTCTGCCTTCCTTCTTGGTCTGTGGCGGATGGCGACCTACAAACAGATTAGCATAGTGATCTGTACCTGTGGGAACAGAAGGGGGAATGGAGTGTCCGTTGAGTGAGCGATGTTGAAGTAAAGAAGGAGAGGAGGAGAAGTGGACTCAGACACTCTGAACAGACCGGTGTCTGTGTAACAGGCACACAGCGAGGGGACCAGGAGGCTCGGATTTGGGATGTACTTTGTCTTCACACTCAACACTTTCTTGTGGCCAGGGAACACAGCAAAGTGATCACATCTTGAAAGTGACCTATACTTCATCCCCCCGAAGACGAGTCCTAATCCGACGTTGCCTCTGAGACACTTTTGGCCCAAGTGGAAGACGAAGAGATACAAAGTGTGACCCCAGATCCCAGAATAGAGAGACGACTTCTTGTCTCCAACCAGCAGTCTTTAGTGGCTACACAGCCGCATAGCTGTGGAAATCTTGCTTTCCAACTGTCTTTTTTTAAATTAACTAATAGATGTGTGGTCCGTTCAGCAATACCAACCGTTGTCCTGGATCAGGAAAGTCACTCTCTGACTATGTGAATTGAAATGGCCTCTTAATTCACGTCATCTACATTTTTTGATCTGTAATTTGACTGAGTATTCTGAGATTTGAAAACTGGACGAAACTTCAGTTCCTGCCTGGAGTGATTAAAACTCAAGAGACAGAACACAAGAATTTCTGAACGCAAAAGAAAAAGCAAGAAGAGAGATTCTACCTGCTGTCTTCTCTGGTTTCTGTTCATTTGCATGGACCGCCCATGTTCCATGTTATGTATAGATGTTTTTCTTATTCGAAATACATAAATAGACTGAGTGACTGGCAGATATATAGACACATAAACAGACCGATCGACCGGCAAACAGCATAGACAGCTACTAAACATAGATAGCCAAACTGGTGAAGAGTGAAGACACCCCACACATACAGACACATACAGGTCCATACAGACATTGTATTACTTTCTTGCTCCGAAGACATTCTGTGGCTGAGTGGCCATGTCTGTGCCCATGGAGGTGAGGTCGCTGAAGGACCTCCAGGGAGCTGAGGGAGACACTGCTCTGGGAACGCTGGAGAAGCAGCTCCTCTGCCCCATCTGCCTGGACATCTTCACCAAGCCTGTGGTCATCCTTCCATGCCAGCACAACCTCTGTAGGAAATGTGCCAACGAGCTATACCAGGTGAAAGGGTGTATCCGAGTGCGAGTGTGTGAGAGAGATATGAGTTATATTCACTTGTTTTCATTATTGTAATTGTGTATTTATCTGTTATTTGCTTGTTTTCTCTTTAGGTTATTTACTGTATGTCTTGTTGTTATTAAATGACTAGTTAACTTATTATGTATGCTTTGGCAACTTAAAACAAACATTTTCATGCTAATAAAGCATTTTAGATTGAAGTGAGATGCCCTGCATCTTAACAGTATAGGATGTACTTGCACACACACACACACACACACACACACACACACACACACACACACACACACACACACACACACACACACACACACACAGACACACTTCAATGCGGGGCTGTCCAAAATGCCACATGACAAAGACAAATTCAAACAAAGCCCATATCACATCCCCAACAGGTGTGTGTGCACTGTGGATTACCAATACTTAGACAGGGACATTGATGGAATGGATTATTATATTCCATATGAATAGACAGTTTCCCCCAAAATGATTGAATTCACTCCCACACAATAATAAATGAGACCACACAGTGCAAGTCCGGTTTTTCTCTTACTGTATATTAAATCAATGAGCATACAAAATAGATGTCCAGTACAGTACAATAAACATGTGTCTCTTTTCTTTCTCAATCTGAATCTTCATACAATGTAACATCAGTTCACAAATATACTTCAGTAGGTACAGGGAAAATAGATTTGTCAAGCATTCATTGGACAGTTAAGCATAACAATGGATCATGAGATGGTGTTGTGACTGAGTCTCGTGAACTCAGAAAGGATGTAGAATGTTTTGGCTTCTCATTATCCAGTGTCCGGGACACTTTGACATTTCGCTGGTCAATCTCTCTGTCCCTGGAGTGGGGCAGATTCTCGTCTCGTGCATTAGTTATCAGATCAAAACAAAATAACCTTGTCACTTGTAACACTGAAGTTGGTGTTTTAAATATAATAGATATTAAAATGTTTTTAACCCAACAATTCCGCCCTAAAACAACAGCTGAAGGAGTTAAAGTGTCGACCCTAGAACCCCAAACAAATGCTGCCAAAGGGACAGAGAACTTATGGTTCACTATCAGCCAAATATTTAATTAAACTCTTTTCGATAGCAGAGTCAAAGAACTGTATATTTCCAAAGGTATTTAAATCAGAACATCTAATAATTGAATCACAATAGGTACAAATATTATGATAACTTTTAAAAGTAGAGCTAAAAGAAAAATATAGCTGTATTTTCTTAATTATTAATTATTATTATTATTATTACAAAGGTTCAATGTCCCAAGGTTTGTTGAAAAATTCCCCATGTCGTCAGGCGAGTCAAAACACATCAACACGTTCCCAAGTCATAATTATAATTTAGGGCTTTACAGTCAAAACAAGACGAACTTGACTCTTCATCATTTGTTTACTTTAACAAGACAAAAGAATTTGGGTTAAAGGAGACATGCATTCTGGTTTTGCCTACCCTAGTAAACTAGACTCCTCTGGTCTGTCTACAGGGCTAGGTTTGACCCAGAACCAGCCGTGGGGGCCATAATTTCCTGCCCATCCCCGATTACCTTATGTAAGGTGTTCGTCCCTAGACGTGTGGAGATGTCGGAAACCGGAACCTCCTTAAGCCAAGTGTTCCTTCCTTTTTACCCTTAAGGTTAGTTATTGGCTGCTTTTGTCCGAGTCAATTTCTGTAAGAAAACACTTTACAGCGGGAAAAACGTGTGTAATGTCTTTTGATACTCACGAAATACCATATAGAATTTCAACCTCCTTTTGACATTTCTCCTTTGGACAGACAATGAGGGTGTCTGTCAAATCATTCTCAATTATCATCGAAATATCTTATCTGTAAGACAAAGGAAAAGAAAAGACAAGACAGGAAACAATCAATCAATACTGTAAGTAGTAGTTTTTTTTTTAAGTGTTTAACATCATAATGATTCCCAGAACAGAAATTAAACAAAATACTTTATAAAATACTTTAGACCGTATCAAACATTAAACAAGGGAATGTTGTTATTAACTGGAAGAGAGCAGGTCTAAATAATCTCTCACACACAGACCATCTGTCCTTGAAGGCTACAAATGTCTTCTAGCCACACATACGCACACGTACGCACACGCAAGCAGAGACAAGAGTTGGAGAGAAAGTGAAAAGTTGATAAGGTAGTTAAAATTAATTAATGTTATAGAAAATCAAGTTAAATTCAAAATCAATGTAAAATCACTGTAAAATCAGACAAACAGATAATAGGCAATCAGATAAACTCCCCCCTTGAACACACAATGTCCATTGTGTGTGAAAACATTAAAGCATAAATGAACTTTTAAATGAAATGATTTTTTTTCTTTTTTTTTTTTATAATCAATAATCATACAATTAATTAATAATTAATAACATTTTTTTTTTTTTTTTTTTTTTTTTTTTATAATGAATCCAACTACTGTACTGTATAATCCTAACATGGCCTAAGATGGGCTGGCCAAAATAATCAAAAGTGGGCTGTCTACTAGGGCCAAACACTGTGTGCCCGTCGTCCCCGCAGACAGCCATACACTACCCAAAATAAATCAAAGAAGGTAAACTGACAAATTAAACGCCAAAACTATACTAAACCAGCCAATTATTATTATTTTTATTAACAATAATTAATACTATTCAAAGAGAGTAGTCAATATAATACTATTAGAATGAAGGTTACCGCCCTTAGAAACTTTGTGGCTGCAGCGATGTGGTCTGGTTGCAGCGGGCGTGTCACACCATAGAGTTCCATCAAGGGTCAGAAAGGCCAGGGAAAGGCAGCCATGGTTCTGCTCCGCCCTGGACTCCAACAACTGCAGGCTCTATGAGTGGAGAACTGACAACAATACTAAATTAGGCATGAAATGCAACTACTAGGGTTGGCACCGTGATCAGCCGATCAACGGGGTGCCACACATCTGAAGTGTCAGTAGTAAGTAGTCATTATCATAATCATCAACAATAGCCAAGTTATCTGGGTGGCATACGTGGGTGGCCCAATGGGCCTTTATCTAGTCATGATTGTACTTGTACCTGACCTGACTCAGTTGGGGGACCGGGACCCTGTGTAGCAGGGTTCTGCTGCTGTTGGGCCTGCCACTTCTTTCCACAGCTGAAACAGGTGATTGTGTGTGTATTGTTCTGGGCCCTGTTAGTGTTTGTGTTGATGTTGTTACCTTGACTCAGTCCTTCAGGTCCATTCCCGGCTGGGGGATCCCGCTGATCACCACTGGGACCCCTCTTCGGGTTATGTGTTCGGTGGAGTGTCACTTGTCCATCATCCGACATTACGGCTCGCAACTTAACTAGTGGCTTGGGCTCTGGAACGATGTCGTTGTAATACCTGGCTAGTATTGTGATCTTATCTGTCGTTCTCAATCTCCATAGCGGGTCATGCATAATGATCGCCTGTCTCAAATGGGGGCGTAAAGCGTCAATCAAAAGCTGATTAAGCACACTAGCATATCCTGGCAGCCCTTTTGTGAAACCAGAGTGGCGGTCAAACTGAGTGGTGAAGTGATGGACGAAATCAGAGACGTCCTCACCCTGCCTCATCTTAATGTTAGTGATTAAGGAAAAGTCCACGTTACCCCTAACAAGGTCCTTAGCCTGATTAATCATAACCTGTACTGCGGCTTGATGTGGGGCGTTCCTGACCTCACCTGCAGGGTTACTACCTTGGGCCGGCACGGGCCGCATACACTGGTATGGGTGACCGTTTGCCTGTAGCCAATCTAATCCCACAGAAATCTGATAAGGAAAAGCGTTAGGTGTGCAACACATAGTAATTAGTTTTCTAACTTCCCAGGTGTCTAGTCTTAGCTCCACAATTTCTGCCTTTACAGATTTTTCCCACTCATCAGGGTTGCTGTGGATATCGGGTAAACGTTCAGCCGTGTCTCGAGCATCCACTGGGTACCAATTACGGTACACAAATGTAATTTTGCCATCCTCTGGGTACGCCAAAAGAGAATCGTTAATTTGACTAGGTGTGGGTGTGTGAACCTGTTCCTGACGCTCACCTGTGTACACTTTTTCCTTAGTGGGTGTATGGCCATTCTTAGTGGGTGTTGGTTTTGGTGGTTTGCGTGGAACGCCGGGGAGGGGCGGATTCGTGTGGTCAGCGGGATCTCCCAGCTCGACCTGATTACAAGGAGGAGAAAAAACAACTGAGTTATTTAAATCATTGTCACATCTTTCTCCTTCATGTTGCCTCCCCCCTCTCTCTACCCCCTTCCTATCAGATAGAAGTGTAGGTAATGAGGTTTGCATGTCAATGTGATGTCGTGCATTGATACCCCCCTGGCGTGGAGGCCCGTGAGTCACAGCCACAGGTGGGGGAGGTTGTGGTGATGGTGTTCGTCCAGCCGGGCCGACCTCACTGTTGTCCTTCACCTCTGGTGTGGCACGGTGTCGTCCAGCCGGGCCGAGCTCACTGTTGTTCGCCCCTGTTCTGGCACGGTGTGAGGAAGGCAGAGGCTGGCTGTCCGATTCTGAAGGCCTCTCCTTTTCTTTTCTCTCCCTCGCTGCCTCTCTTTCTGCAGCCGCCCAGCGCAGCTGCGCCAGAGCGAGAATCCCAAGCCTGGCGACCTCATTTTCGGCTTTCTTCAGACTTTTCCGTTGTGAGATTTTATCGATATGTTGATACAGTACTCCAGAAAATCTCGTCAAGTCCTCAGTCGTGAGAGAGTCATCATATCCGAATTCCTTTCTCCATATGGGCAAAAATGGTGCAATTGTTGGGCACCTAGAAACAACCTGTTTCATTTCCTCATTGTCTATCTTAGCCGTTAAAGCTGTTATCAGTTCATTCTCCAAGCTTTGGAGAGAGGCTTCAAACTCAAAGTTGTTGTTCAGTTTGTAAAAAGGTTGTTTAGATTTCGGCAGGTGTTTTCTGTCTCCCTGTGCATTTCCCATTTTTGAAGCTGGTCGGTTAGGAGGAGGATGAAATCGAAGCTAGTTTGCTTGTCACCTCAGCTGGCGGATTAGACGGAATAAAAAAATAATAAGACTAAAAAAACGAAACACACTAGATAAGACACAACATGTAAGCGTAAAGCATGAAGATTTCCGTCAGAACGTTCTGTTCTGGAACATAAAGGAAATCTACCAATTAAAATAACCACGCTATTTCTTATGTGGTTAAGTGGCTTGAAACAGCCGTATTGGGTTATGCACTGGCCAAGAGATTCTCCCTTCAGAACAATTGCTTTTGTTCTGGGTACACTAAACAAAATCGTGTAAAGATTTCCTTCAGGACAGAAATAACTTTCGTCCTGGCAACACTAAACTGGAGTCTCGTGCTAAATAACACCAACTAATAATATGGACAAGCATGAATCTGTGACCAACAGTCTGCTATGTCCTCAGAACAGGAAACCGCAGTCCCTATTCTGTTACTCAAACGTGCAACAAAAAGCAACAAAACAATAGACAAAAAAAACATTAAACATTAAACAATCAAAACGCAGCTTGGGCTAGAGGTAGCAATTCTCTAACTTAGCCGGTACAAATCTTTAAGTACTTGACACATCTGTGATTTACAGTCCAAAAAGGCATGAATAAAATCAAAACTTACACTGTGTGCTTTATACACACTTCTCAAGTCCCATGGTAATTTCTCCGCGCGCAGGAGGAAAAACGAGTGGGAGAGAATCCTTTCAGTGATAATCCGTGGGAGTCAGGGGAAATGTCTGATAATATCCTCGGCTGGTTGTTTCTCTAGCAGAGATGAACGAGGACTCCAAAACAAACTGTCCAGCAGTTTATCGAATCCATAAACGTCAACTCAGTAGAAATCCGCAACTGGTTCTAGCAGCGGAAGAGACAAAATGAGTCCAACAAAGTCCCCAATATCTCCTCGGAGCTAATCCGGCAATCGAATGGGCCAATTGATGGAATGGATTATTATATTCCATATGAATAGACAGTTTCCCCCAAAATGATTGAATTCACTCCCACACAATAATAAATGAGACCACACAGTGCAAGTCCGGTTTTTCTCTTACTGTATATCTCAGCCACACCAACTCAAAACGGCCAAAGACGGATTCTGTTCGGCGGTTCCCGACATTCGGTCGTGTTGGAAGTCACCATTATTACAGAAATATATACTGCATGCTATGCTGAACGTAATCCACTTAGTGTCATCTTTTCAAAATGCATATTTACCGTACAGTTTGTGTTTGTATGCTTATTTCGCAATACCTATTGCGCAATCCTCTGTAGAGTGAGTTTGTCATCATGGTCACAAGAGTATCGGGTTTCAAGAGGGAAGGGGGGGGTTAGAGAGAGAGAGAGAGGAGAGAGAGAAGAGAGAGAGAGAGAAAGAGAGAGAGAGAGAGAGAGAGGTACAGTAAGATACAGTAGATTACAGTACAGTAAGATACAGTACAGCAAGGTACAGCATAGTACAGTACAATACGGTACAGCAAGGTACAGTAGAGTACAGCAAAGTACAGTACAATACGGTACAGCAAGGTACAGTAGAGTACAGCAAAGTACAGTACAATACGGTACAGTCAGGTACAGTAGAGTAAGATACAGTAGATTACAGTACAGTAAGATACAGTACAGCAAGGTACAGCATAGTACAGTACAATACGGTACAGCAAGGTACAGTAGAGTACAGCAAAGTACAGTACAATACGGTACAGCAAGGTACAGTAGAGTACAGCAAAGTACAGTACAATACGGTACAGTCAGGTACAGTAGAGTAAAGCAAAGTACAGTAAGGTAAGGTAAAGTAGAGTACAGTACAATACGGTACAGTAAGATACAGTAGATTACAGTACAGTAAGATACAGTACAGCAAGGTACAGCATAGTACAGTACAATACGGTACAGCAAGGTACAGTAGAGTACAGCAAAGTACAGTACAATACGGTACAGCAAGGTACAGTAGAGTACAGCAAAGTACAGTACAATACGGTACAGTCAGGTACAGTAGAGTAAAGCAAAGTACAGTAAGGTAAAGTAGAGTACAGTGCAATACGGTACAGTACAGTACAGTACAGTACAGCAAAGTACAGTACAGTACAATACGGTACAGTCAGGTACAGTAGAGTAAAGCAAAGTACAGTAAGGTAAAGTAGAGTACAGTGCAATACGGTACAGTACAGTACAGTACAGTACAGCAAAGTACAGTACAGTACAATACGGTACAGTCAGGTACAGTAGTGTACAGCAAAGTACAGTAAGGTAAAGTAGAGTACAGTAGAGTACAGCAAAGTACAGTAAGGTAAAGTAGAGTACAGTAGAGTACAGCAAAGTACAGTAAGGTAAAGTAGAGCACAGTAGAGTACAGGACAGTAAGGTAAAGTAGAGTACAGTAGAGTACATTAAAGTACAGTACAGTAAGGTAAAGTAGAGTACAGTAGAGTACATTAAAGTACAGTAAGGTAAAGTAAGGTACAGTAGAGTACATTAAAGTACAGGACAGTAAGGTAAAGTAGAGTACAGTAGAGTACATTAAAGTACATTAATGTACAAAGTACAATACAGTAAGGTACAGTAGAGTACAGTACAGTAAGGTACAGTAGAGTACATTAAAGTACAGTACAGTAAGGTACAGTAGAGTACATTAAAGTACAGTACAGTAAGGTACAGTAGAGTACATTAAAGTACAGTACAGTAAGGTACAGTAGAGTACAGTAGAGTACAGTAAAGTACAGTACAGTAGAGTACAGTAAAGTACAGTACAGTAAGTGGATGGATGGATGTGGATGGATGCATGGATGGATGGATGGATGGATGGATGGATGGATGGATGTGGATGGATGGATGGATGGATCGATGGATGGATGGATGGATCGATGCATGGATGTGGATGGATGGATGGATGGATGGATGCATGGATGGATGGATGGATGGATGCGAATGGATGGATGTGGATGGATGGATGTGGATGGGTGGATGGATGTGGATGGATGGATGGATGGATGTGGATGGATGTGGATGGATGGATGTGGATGGATGGATGGATGGATGGACAGACAGACAGACAGATGGATGGATGGATGTGGATGGATGGATGGATGTGGATGGATGGATGCATGGATGGATGTGGATGGATGTGGATGGATGGATGGATGTGGATGGGTGGATGTGGATGGATGGATGCATGGATGGATGGATGTGGATGGATGGATGGATGGATGTGGTTGGATGCATGGATGGATGGATGGATGGATGTGGATGGATGGATGGATGGATGTGGATGGATGGATGGATGGATGTGGATGGATGGATGTGTGGATGGATGGATGGATGGATGGATGGATGGATGGATGGATGTGGATTGATGGATGTGGATGGATGGATGGATGTGTGGATGGATGGATGGATGTGGATGGATGGATGTGGATGGATGGATGGATGGATGTGGGTGGATCACTGCTGCAACGTAGCTGTGAGCGCCTGCGAAGCAGGCGCGATCTCTAGATGTGAGCGGCCCGAAGGGCCGCGAACCTCTAGTTAAATCAATGAGCATACAAAATAGATGTCCAGTACAGTACAATAAACATGTGTCTCTTTTCTTTCTCAATCTGAATCTTCATACAATGTAACATCAGTTCACAAATATACTTCAGTAGGTACAGGGAAAATAGATTTGTCAAGCATTCATTGGACAGTTAAGCATAACAATGGATCATGAGATGGTGTTGTGACTGAGTCTCGTGAACTCAGAAAGGATGTAGAATGTTTTGGCTTCTCATTATCCAGTGTCCGGGACACTTTGACATTTCGCTGGTCAATCTCTCTGTCCCTGGAGTGGGGCAGATTCTCGTCTCGTGCATTAGTTATCAGATCAAAACAAAATAACCTTGTCACTTGTAACACTGAAGTTGGTGTTTTAAATATAATAGATATTAAAATGTTTTTAACCCGGGACATAGTTTGGAAAACAAAGAGATATTATCATATGCGACACATGCTGTTTGACCTATATACTGTATGATGTGTGCGTGAGTGCACATTAACATGCGGTTAAGTGCTTGAGCTCTAAGTAATGAGGAAGATGGATAGACGGACATAATATATGAACTATTTTTCTTTGCCATGGCTTGGAAGGATTAGACTCATGTGATCTTGTGATTCTACAAACACTGACCAGCCTGCCAGCCAGCCAAGCAGCATGACCGAGGTGAATTAACATGGCAGCTAGCTCACCTGATCATTGATGACATCCACCACTGTCACTTCCATCTGTCAAGCAGCATTCCACTGGACAGTTAACGGGACTGTCCCACGCTGTCCCTGGTGCATGCACACGCACATGCACGCACACACACACACACACACACACACACACACACACACACACACACACACACACACACACACACACACACGACACACACACACACACTCGGAGAGTCACATGTTTGTCGTACAGGCAGACACACAGGCCAACAGTGAGTCTTGAAGCATGAAGGAAACGGATCTAAATGCAAATAAAAACTGTGTGTGTGTGTGTCTGTGTGTACAGTACACGTGCATGCATTTGTGTACATGGGTGTTTGTGTCTTCACACCTATACGTGCACAGGAAGTGCAGGAACAAGTGTGTGGCATGTGGGAATGAAACCCTATAGACTCTATTCCTCTTCTGCCATGCTCATGTTCATCACCTTTGACCCCTCCAGGCTTTGCCTCCAGTGTCAGTGCCTCAGTGGACACATACTGTATAAGAGATGCACACACACAGACCAAGGGGGTTGCTCATCGTGTAGATGTGTTTTCAACTTCAAAATACATACCGTACACATACTGTACATGCAATTGTGCAATATGTGTAATAGATAAACAAACACACACATGCTATTGCCACATAGTTCAGTAATCTTAACCCTCCAACTTGTATGCATATGTTTTTGTATCCATTCCCCAGTCCCAGCCCCATTGGGCCATTTGTGATTTGTCATCATATTATTATTTGGTAGTTCCTTGTTTGGGTATGATTGACTCCGTAATAATCTCTATTTAGCATGTCTTGTTGTGGGTAATGCTGTTTTGTTAAATGGTTTGGTTTGATGCAACCACAGTGTTTTAAACTCTGCCTGCAAATCATATGTCCCTTGCAGGGCTATAAAGATTTGAACTTGTATATAGGTCTAACCTTGTCTATATACTGTACGTCTACATACATACATACATACATAGAGTCTATGATCTAGCACCTGTCCACCACCCCCACCCCTTCCAACCCAATTATTTTGCTGGACCCCCTGGCAAACATGGCTTAATCCTTAATCCTCCCTGGCCTCCCCTCTCCTCCCAGATCCTCCTAAAGCCTCATTATACTTACTGTGTTCACCCCTAACCAGCACAAAACAGACACAGACTGTCTTTTAACAACCCTCTAATTCAGTAATACACAATAAACCCACGCATAAAACAACATTTTGATTTGATAACTAGTAGTTCCCCAGCCTGTGGTCCTCACATTCCCAGTACTGACGGTTCCAGACACCCTCCAGTGACCCCCAGACCCTCCAGCACACCACCCTCCCCTCCCTCCCTCCCTCCCCCTCCTCTCTCTCTCTCTCTCTCTCTCTCTCTCTCTCTCTCTCTCTCTGATCCATTACTCAGGCCAAGTAGCAGCTGTAGCTTATTAAAGAAAACTATTTCAGGAGTGGACACTATCCTCTCCCCTCTGTTCCCTCTCTCCTCTCCCTCACCTCCCCGCCTGGCTGTACACTTCATTCTCTCATCTCATTTCAAGTCTGTCTGTCTGTCTCTCTCTCTCTCTCTCTCTCCCCCCCCCTCTCCCTCCCTCCCTCCCTCCCTCTCCACATTACACATACATAAAGTGCATATATTCTTTTAGTAAATTGTGTATGTGTGACGTTCTCTTCTCAAAGACCAATCCAGTACATGATGTGATGTAACATGTTATCCTCCCGATAGCTTCCTTTGCCCCCAGCAACAGATCTTAAACCAGCTCTTACTTCACATCATCCTTCCAGGGAGACAGATTCTAGACACTCTGGAACACTGACCTCAAATGAATGTTAATACGTGCACATATTACTGAAATAGCAGCATGCAACAACTGGCAGAGGCTGCGCTCCCGGTGTGCTCTGTTAATAGGAGGACTGGGGATGGAGAGATTGGAACAGAGGACTGTTTTTGTTGTATTCCACGTTTATAATATTTCAGTTATCTGTCAGTCTCTCTCCCCTGTGCATGAATGTACTGTATGTACATTTGTGTACGTTGCTGTGGATATTCATGTGTCTGTCATCTGTATCTTTTTATGCGCACATGTTTGTGTTTACAGTATAGGTTGTTATTATCTATGCTGCTGCATTGTCTGAAGGAAGTCAAATCAAAATAAGTTTTACTCTGTACACAAGATGTAACAGTAAAGTACAATCTTGAACATTGAACCTTTGTCTGTATCTGTTTATCTGTGTATTAGTGTGTGTGTGTGTGTGTGTGTGTGTGTGTGTGTGTGTGTGTGTGTGTGTGTGCGTGTGTGTGTGTGTGTGTGTGTGTGTGTGTGTGTGCATGTGTGTGTGCTGTGTATGTTATTAATATGTCTGTATATCTCTTTGCAGCCCTCTCTGTACCAGGCTCGAACCACCATGTCTGTGAGCAGCGGTCGCTTCCGCTGCCCGTCCTGCAGACAGGAAGTGGTGCTGGACCGCCATGGTGTGTATGGCCTGCAGCGCAACCTGCTGGTGGAGAACATTATTGACATCTACAAACAGGAACTCACCAATAACAGCAACAACAACAACACCTGCTGGTGAGGAGAACAGCCTCAGGATCCATTAGAACAGTGCTTCTCAACCTGTGGGTCGGGACCCCCAGGGGGGATAATTTTTTCTATAAGCCCACAATAACTTGCAGCGCGAGGCGTTGTGTGCTAATGTAACAATATTTATATTCATATGGAACAGAGTCAAACTAAATGTAATGCCTCAACTCCTACAATACCATGTGCTTGTCAAGGTGATGGGGTTCCCAGTTCAAATATGAGTATTTTGAGGGGTCACCGCCTGAAAAAAAGAAAAAGAAAACACAGACATACAATTATAACCATCAATTGTAGCAGATACTATATACAGTAGCCATGTTGGTTCCCCCCAACAAGTGGCACTCAGTTCACACACACACCTTTGCATTCATAGGATCACAAATGAAAGTAGAACTGCACTCTGTCGAGGTGCCAACTTGCCTCTTGTGCACAAGTAGGCCATGTATGGTACTTGCGTGCTCTGCTTGCGTGCTCTGCTGGCGCAAGTAATAAGCTCAATATCAGACCTGGCTGCAAGGCCGTGGGTGAGAATTGACGTTACGCCATTGTCTCCCCTTTTTTCTTTCTTACCTCCTTCCACTTCCCCCTCTCTGTGTCCTCAGTTCTCTCCCACCTCCGCAGCCCCAGGCTCCAGTAACGACGTGTTCAGACCACGAAGGAGAGAAGTTGAACATCTTCTGTCTGAGCTGTCAGGTTCCTACCTGTTCTCTCTGCAAGGTGTTTGGAGCACACCAGTCCTGTGAGGTGGCCCCTCTCCCTGATGTCTACAAGCAGAGGAAGGTACTTGACATTCATTTTAGAACTATGGGTTATTTCATACTATGGGTTCCTCATTGACATTGTACAGCTACAGCACCAATTGTTAAAATTGTTTCTTACTTACTGCTACTACTTCCTGGCTGTGTCTGCAGGCTGAGTTGAATGAGGAGGTTGATTATCTTGTCGTTGTCAACAACAAAGTCCAGGCCTCCATCAATGACCTGGAGGAAAGCTGCAAGAACATAGAGGTGTGTGCGTGTGTGTGTGTGTTCTTCTCTCCATCAGATTTAGAGGGTCCTGTTGAGTGCTAAACCCTGCTCTCTCTTCTCTTCCAGGAGAACTGTAAGACACAGAAGCAGAGTGTGTGTGAGAGGTTTGAGCGCATGTTCTCCATCCTGGCAGAGAGGCGCAAGGTATCTGTTCTGATATCCCTTCCTTCTTTCTTGCCTTATATGGAATATCTTTAACTATATTGACACTGGCGTGCATGTTGCGGGCAGACGTTAATGATATTTCAAAACGTTAGTTTTCCACCCCAAACTGAAAATGGCAGATCTACAAGCGCATATTCCATCTTGTAATAAGTCCACTATTTTCGGTTTCTTATTTGTCATATTATTATGATGTGATTCAATACATAGATATCAGAGCGGTCAAAAACAATTAACAAAACAATATACAAATATAAAGTGCAAAACAAAGGTGAAAGGAGTGCAATCTCAGTCAGTGTGGTGGAGGTCAGGTGCTAATGTATTCCACAGCAATACAAACATACATGTTAGGGCTATTGATTGTATATCAATGGCCGGATTAAGGTACTTGTAGTAGTATTAGTAGAACCATCGCCTCCACCATACAGTACATACCGTCCTCATCACTATCATTATGTCCAAGGTGATGACTCAGAAAATCAGCTCAGAGGAGGAAGAGAAGACAGGCCGCGTACGGTCGCTGGTACGCTGCTATGGAGACAGCGTAGAGGCCAACACCAAACTGATGGAGACGGCTGCTAAGAGCATGGAAGAAGCAGACATGGGTGACTTTGTGCAGGTACACTTTGTGTGTGTGTGTGTGTGTGTGTGTGTGTGTGTGTGTGTGTGTGTGTGTGTGTGTGTGTGTGTGTGTGTGTGTGTGTGTGTGTGTGTGTGTGTGTGTGTGTGTGTGTGTGTGTGTGTGTGTGTGTGTGTGTGTGTGCGTGCGTGCGTGCGTGCGTGCGTGCGTGCGTGCGTGCGTGCGTGCGTGCGTGCGTGCGTGCGTGCGTGCGTGCGTGCGTGCGTGCGTGTGTGCGCGCGCGCGCACTCATGTAGAAGTACACATGCGGGCATCTAGGCTCCTCAAATAGCATGACGGATGCGTCTCGGGTTCGAGTCCCGATCCTTTTCTGCATGTCACTCCGTCTCTCCCCATTTCCTGTCAACCTACTATCCTATCAATAAAGGCATAAAAAAGCCCAAAATAAATCAAAGTACACATTTTAAAAGGTGACTAGAAATTTGTTAATGAATTTTGAAATAAAAGTAAATGTTTTTGTCTAAATCAATAAATAATAATGCTGTCCTCTTTTGAAATGAATGAGCTGTATGTATAGAGAGTAACTAATGTGTAGAGTGGCAGATACCTCCCCCTTAGATATTTGTGTGTTTTTCTATATTGTTTTGTATGATTATGTTTGTTTTGTCTTTTGTGATTTACATGAAAAATACAATAAAACATAAATGAAAAAAAAGAAAGAAAGAAAGAAAGACACTCCCCCCCCAAAAAAAATAATAATAGTAATGCTGTCCTCTCTCTCTCTCTCTCTCTCTCTCTCTCTCAATCTATTCTCTTTCTTTCTCTTACCTTTTCAGAATTCCAGAGAGATAATAGCAAAGTAAGTCAAACATTTTGTAGCAACCCGTGACTGATTACACACATTGAGGTAAATGAGTTCCCATAAATTCTACAGTAATTTGCTTTATCAAAGTTGACCGCACACTTCACACGATCTACCTCTCTTCCCCCTTTCCTTTATACCATCTTCCCTCTTTCAATGACCCCCACTTGCTCCTCCTCTGCCATATCCCCTAGTTCACCCAAACAATTACTTATTGTCAATCAATTACACAAACACACCCCATGAAGTCTTGAATTCAGGGAGATTTTTAGTTTTTGTCACATTCCTGGGACAATAATTAGATGACTGGGTCATCGGTACCCTGAAGGTGCAAGGGCTGTCATGGCAACAACTGGAGCGGAGGGCACAAGACCAAAGGGGATGGAGGAGTTTCTTCTAAGGGAATTTAAAGGCCTAAGTAAGTCATCCATCGGTCTGTAGGATACTCTTTGAGTAGGAGGCTATGCAAATAAAATACAAAATACAAATAAAATAAATCTCCATGCATGCATTTAAGGCTTCATAAGGTGTGTCATTAATAGAAATAATTAATTTCTTGGGTGAACAACTCCTTTAATAAATGTATTCTCCCCCTCTTGTCTCCTTCTTCTACAGTCATCTCAGTCTACTTATTCTATTCATACTCTCTTCTTCTCAGAGCTTTGTTATATCCTCTCTCCCCCCCTCGACCCCCCCCCCCCCCCCCCCATCAGGACGGTTGATAGAACTTCCCGTTATTAATTATTTATTAACTTTTTATAGCGTGTGCTCAGCCTCATTACCTCTCTAATCTATCCCCCCCCCCCCCCATCCCTGATCCTGTCCTTTCGATGTCTCTTCCCCATCCCTTCTTCACCAGAGTGATGACAGCAACCAGCTCCTGTCCGGTGGAGACTCTTAAAGCAGACTATGAGAATATGAGCCACCACACATTCAACTTCAAACATCAGGAGAGAGCCCTGCACAGCATAGACTTCATCAAAGGTAAAGAAACCTATTAGATGCTGCGTTTGAATAAAGAAATGGAGCAGATGAATCAATTAATTAATAAAATCAGCAGCTATACCCTGTGTGTGTGTGTGTGTGTGTGTGTGTGTGTGTGTGTGTGTGTGTGTGTGTGTGTGTGTGTGTGTGTGTGTGTGTGTGTGTGTGTGTGTGTGTGTGTGTGTGTGTGTGTGTGTGTGTGTAGGCTGCGCAACAGTGGTCTTCTCAATCTGTTCCTGTTTTTATAGTTTAAAAATCCAGCCACTCACCATTGCACTAATGAAACATAACTCCGTCCACGCGCCATTGTATTAATGAAACCATAACACGGGCCACATACCGTTGTACTAAGGAAACGTAACTCTGCCACGCACTGTTGTACTAAAGAAACACTTGGTCAAAATTCATCCTAACAGGGACAGGCAGACAGACAGACAAAGTGAAACCGCTCCAAAGAAATATAATTAGGATCAAAATACTTTATTGCCAGGTATGAGGTACATATGAGGAATATTATGTCTTGGCAACACAACATAAAATACTTTCATTGCATGAAATGTCTTTTTCATTCCCATAACAATATTTTGTTGAACCTTTTGAATACACATTGTACTTCAGTGTAATACAGCAAATTAAAGCACAGAGATAACAGATAACAGTTTATCTTATCATTTGAAAACACAGTTAATTTAAACATTCCATTTGCTCTTTCTTAAGCTGAGGAGGAGGTTCCTGAAGAACCAGAACTAGAATCGGATCCAGAACCCCACCATGATGAACCGCAGTCAGGAGCACCGCAGCAGCCTCTGGAACCCACTGTTCAAAACGTGGAACCCAAGCAATATCTAGAACCCACTGCTCAGAACTTTACAACTAAACGCCTCCCAGAACATGCTATTCAGAACCTGGAACCTAAACAACCAAAAGAACCCATTGTACTGAAGCACTCTGAGCCTAAAACGCTTCCAGTGCTCACTGTTCAGAACATGGAAGCTAAATTTGCATCAAACCCCACTGTCCAAAACGTAGAAAAGCATCCTGCTCCAACGCCAGCCTTAGAACCACTGCCAGAACCATCAGTCTCGTCACCGGTGCCAACACAGAATACAGTACCGGTGGTTTCAATCGTAGACTCTGTGGGCCCTAAGCAGCCAGTTATGGAGCTGAGGCCAGGCGGCCCGGTTCTGGAGGACCAGCAGGGAGTCAGTCCAGCGAGGGAAGGCGAGGAAGGCGAGGAGAGGAAGATAGAGGAGGTGGCACAACCTGACCTTGTCAAGGTTATACATCAATGTGAAGAGCAGGATGGAATGAGCATGCAACAGGTACACCGCACTCTTTAACTTCAACTAACATTTGAGTGTGTTTAAAATATCACAGTCCATGACTAAAGGCTTTTATCAGTTAACATTAACGCAGAGATGCTACCAGTTACCGTACCGGACCAAAAACACATTTATTGGGACAGTAGGTAAACTTTTAAGTAATCTTTTGTTTTGTTTTGTTTAATTCATGTGTTGTTACTGACACTTGGCCTTGCAGGGAAGGTATATATATGACCTTTTATTGAAAGGATGTAACCCCTTGAGATGTAGCATCTCATTTTCGAGAGGGTCCCCATCACAAAAATACAGACAATACAATAGACAATACAATACAACAAGTACATCCATACATACATAAGACATTTGACATTACCAGACAAAACAAAACAAAGGCTCTCCCGAAACTAGCCACTCCCACCCCACCTAGTCACCCACAGAATGACAGATATGCATTGTCAATGAACGCTAAATGAACAAAAGCAAAAACCAAATAACAATACATGCACATTCAGTAACAAGCATTACCATACCAGAATAAATGCACCAGACAGACATGTACAGTATGATTCACATGATAAAGTATAGTATAGGTAGGAAACAATCAGGGGAAATTAGAAACAAGAACAGGATATTTGAAGATGTGTAAAGATAGAGTCTTTAAAGATGTTAAAAGAGGTATCCTCCAAACAATGTAATGGATGTAATGTATAAATCATATTGGTCCTATGTAATGTTTAATGTGCTAACATTGTCATTCACTGTAGCATCCCTCAGAAGCATTCACTAATACAACCTCATATTTGATATATTATATTATTCTATATAATATTCACATTTTGTCTGTCTACTATAATTACTGTCTCCCCTCGTCTATCAGTTTGAGAGGGGAGAAGCAGAGCATGGTACAGGTGATGGGAAAGCAATCAACCATGTCCAGACAGTATCAAAAGAGGAAGAACAAATGGAAGCTCATGAAGAGGAAGATGGGAGTGCAGAAAAGGAGGAAGAGCATGCTATGTTCTACCCCAGTTGGTACAGACCCAATACCTGGCACAGAGTGAGCCCTGGTCTAGCTTCCCTCACAGACATCTTGCCAACGGTTTATGAGTTGGAGGATCAGATATACTCAGATTCCAACTTTGCAGGGGAACCCCTTCCTGTGGCCAAGGCTCAAGGGTCAGCTCAAATGCCAACTCAAGAACAGGTTCAAGGATCCTCACTCCTACCCCAGTTTAACATCCAAGAGCCTCCATCACTGGCACCATCTGTGTCTGCAGTTCAGGCTCAGCCCCAACCCCAAATTCAGTTTGAGCCTGAGTCATTTCCCCAACAACAGAATATGTGTAACATCCAACAACATCCTCAAGAAGAACCTCCTCTCAGCTCCAAGTCACTTACTCAAGATCTCCCATTGTTTGACCACGCTCAGACCCAGGCATACCCACCTTTCTCAGCCTCTTTCCCTGCTACTCAGCTTCACTTTCAAGCCCCAACCCATCCTGGACCTACTGGTTTAGGACACTCCAACACCCCCGCACTCCCAGAAGGTCTGGCTAGGGAGATAGCAGGAGACATGGAGACCATGGAGGAAGAGAATGATGGAGAGGACATTCAGGGGTGGGTGTATCTATCTGGGGCTGAGGAGGGTGGGTCGAGGGTGGAAGAGGGCAGCATGGAAGTGGGGGAAAATAGTTCAGGGCTGGAGGAGAGTTATACCAACAGTGAAGTGATTACAAAGTCCACTTCAGCAGAGGGAAATGGTGCTGGGCTGCAGTTGCAGGGGAGATTCTTAGAGCTTGGGGAGGATGGTAGCTTAGAGAATGACAAAAATAGAGAGGAATTAGTGGACAGTGGTGGTTTATGGTGTGGAGAGGCTCTCTCTGGGCTAAAAGAAAGTGCTTCAGGGATGGAATCTAACGCAGAAGCTACAAAGATGACTGATGGGCTGGGAGAGAGAAGTGTAGAGCCTGAAGAGATAAGTGCAGAGCTGGACAAAGATAGCCTAAGACTAGTGGCGGATAGCATCCAAACAGAAGGGAGCTGTAATCTAGATAAACTAGATCTTGCAGAGAGCATTTATGACAGCGAAGGCAGTACAGCAGAGGAATCACAGGAGCAGGATAGTTCAGTAGAAGAAGGGAGAGATTCAGAGCTTGAGGCTGGAAATTCTGGGATCAAACAGAGTAAACAGGAGTTAGATGAGATTAGAAAACAACCTGAAGACAGCAAGTCCAACATGGAGGAGGCGAGCGGTAACGAGAGTGGACTGAACCCCTCCCCCTCTGTCTTTCCTCAGGTCAGTTTGGTCTATCATCTTCATCATCATCATCCTCATTGACCAGGCTCTTCATCCACCAGCTGTTGCCGCTATGCCTCCACATTCTCCCTCTCTTCCTTGTTTTTGCTGAGTCACCAAAGCAATGTGGCCGACACTGCTTTAGCAGCATCACCACACCGCTGTTCCACTGTGCCATCGCTATGTTTGGGGGGAAAGAAAGGATGAATGAAAGGAAGAGCAGGAGCACATCCTTCTTTCTTTCTCCCATAGAGTTATACGTTACACAATGTTTCTTTTAAAGTATGCTGCACATCATCATGCCATCTCTCCCCTTTCTTCCCACCCTCTCTTCCCTCTTCTTCTGTTTCATCCTGTTCCTTGTCCACCAATCTCTCCTTCTTCCCTCTCTCTCTTTTCACTTCTTCCTCTCTACTGCTACATCCCTCCATGCTTCCTTTCAACTTTTCCTTTCCTCTCCCTCACAACCTCCATGACTCTCCTGCCCTCTATTCATCCTCCTTCCATCAAACTCTCTCCCTCAAAACTTCCTTGCACCATTCCATCTCCATCCGTCTATCCCTCCCTTCTTCCCCTTCACTCTCTCTTCCATACCTCCACCTCTCTCCAGATTATCACAGTGGTGTTCTACCTGTTGGTCTTCCTGTTCATACTGCAGAGAATATGGGCTTACATCGGTTTCATTCTCACATAACCCCACGTGGAGATCCATCCATCCGCACTGCTTCACTGCTCAGGTATACACGCGTAGATAGGCCTGGGTCAGCAAGGACTTTGGAATATTTCATAAACTTTGACCAGTTGCAAAATGTTTGCTCGGTAATTGAGAGGATTCTACAATAGATTTACTTCTTCTAATCTAACAGTAGCACTTGGATTGTCTAGTCTTGTTTTTGAACAAAATATTACAGATAATCTACAAAGTTCTGATTGTCTTGAACGGTGATACTTACAGTAATTAACTGTTAGCTGCATTACAGGGATTCTTGTATTACTGTAGTAATTCATCATATTGTAGTACTGGAAGTTATTATCAACAAGATTTGCTTTTGATTTATTTTCTTTTTAGTGTATGTTTTTGGTTACAGATGTTAGAGAGGTTTTCAGAGGTAAAATATACACAGAGTTGTCCTGGCCTCTCCTACATAGTGGTAGAAAAGTTAATGAGACAACTAAAAGCCATGAAGATATATAATGTGTCTGGCTATTTTAAGTTGTTTTAACGCTATAAATGCCACCTATCTGGCAACCCAAGGTGAATAGAAAAAAGCTGAAATAACTATAAAATTGTTATTTTGTAACTGTGTGGCATCTTTTTCTTCAATAAGAATAAGCTAACAATTATTTGGCAAAACCTGTTTGACCCAGGTCACGTTACTATTACCTTCTGTTTTTCCCCTCCTTTTTCTGTCTTTTCCCTGTGGATTTTTTCAGTTTCCACATTTACTAATATTATCTAGGTTTTGAGCATCTCACTGCATGACAAAATGATTGCATTATATCTGTTCTGTTTTTGTGTTCTTTGATAAAGCATGCAGTGTTAATTGCGACCGTAAGGTCGCAGTTTAGTATGAAAACCTCCACCGGCCGTCCGTCGGTCACACGTGCGGTCGACCGCACGTCACACGTGCGGTCGACGTGTGATGAGGTCACGATGAGTCATCTATGCCCAAATATAGATTTCTAGGTCAGATGGCCCATAGAGTTTGTGATGTCAAACCTAGCAACCCAATATAAACAAACCTGATGTCAGACCTGAAGTATCCTTTTATACCCATATATGGAGATACAGAGATCTCCATATATGGGCATATTAGAAAGCCCATATATGGGCATATACGGATGACATCAGGGATATCCATATATGGGCATAAAAGGGACAAGGGCTTACAGTTAAGAGATCTCCATATATGGGCATATCAGAAAGCCCATATATGTTCATATACTGATGACATCAGGAATATCCATATATGGGCATAAAAAGGGACAAGGACTTACAGTTAGGAGATCTCCATATATGGGCATAAAGGGACAAGGACTGTTACAGTAGATATAGAGATGTCCATATATGGGCATAAATGAACAAGGACTGACAAACACTGAGATCTCCATATAACCTATGGGAATATAAGGGACGAGGACTGTCAGCTTGTAGACCTATTTTCTAAATATTGTTGTACATTAAAAACTTGAAATGGGTCGTTCTGCATAGTACTTGGGATTTGTTGATGTAAATGTTCACATAGAGTGTAATAATTGGTAAAACAAACTTTTGGCCTATTTGTGGAGATAAGCGACCAACGGTCGCTTATCTCCCGATTAGGGAGTCTTACTGGTAGGTTGCTTCAGTATATCAATGAAGGTGGGTAGGGCAACAGCTAAGGGACAACCTCAGATTTGCAAATTCATTCCGTCCTTATCCCTTTTATGCCCATATATGGAGATCCCTAATGTCATCAATAATAAGTCCAGATCTGGGAATTCCCATATATTAAGCCCATATTTGGCAATGCCCATATATGGACGCTCCATATATGGCTTAGATAGAATTCATTTGCAAATCAAGACTGCTGACTATCATCACCTGGATCTCCATATATGAAGATCACGACACTGACCTCATCAAACCCTGGATAGCCATACATGGAGATGACTGGATCATCACCTAGATCTCCATATATGGAGCTGGTCAATACCTCTACGTCTGACCTCACAGACTCCATATATGGATATAGCTCAAATCTGACTTGTTCTGACATCACAGTGATGACTCGACCAGCTCAGCAGAAGGGTATACATGCCAAAGCGCCCATGGGCACACGTGTGCACATGGGCGATTTGGCTGGCTTCCCGCCCTTAGTGTCTTACTGGCATATCTGCTATTTTTCAATAGCTAAAGCAGGGGTTTTCAACAGGGGGTCTGGGACCCCTAGGGGGTGCTCAGATTTACTACAGGGGGGGCCACCAAATCTTTATGTGATAGAAACTGTTTTCTTCTTTTTTATATTAAACACTTGTCTTGAACCCTAGTGTCCTTATTCTGAGAACTTTAGCCAAAAATAGCAGATCTACAAGCTCACTGCGTGCTGTGAGGCATTGTGAGCTTGTAGATCGGCTATTTTCGGCAAAGAGGTATGGTGTAGAGGGGAAAAAGAGACGAAACCTTTACAGAGTGAAAGGTCAAGTTTATGACAGTTCAAGTGGTTAAATATGTGAAAACACTAATTGACATTAATCCAAAATACACTGATGATTGTGCTGTCAAACAATGAAACTTAATGGAATCTATGAAAAGGTTGTGGGGGTCCCTGCTTCATCTCTCTCTCAGCTAAGGGGTCCCTGGCCTGAAAACATTGAAAACCCCTGAGCTAGTATAAAATAATTCCAACTCTTAATGGTAAAGTGATCTGCTGTCCCTCTCCTCTCCAGATGGAGACTGGGACAGGGAGTTCCACTCAGACGAGCCCTCCCCTCTCCTCCTCCTCCACCTCCTGCACTTTCGGCGAGCGTCCTCTTCGCCTTAGTTTCTCCTGGCTCAACCACCTGTACAAGAAGAAGTAGGAAAGAAGAAAGTCAGGAAAAACAGGAAGAAAGTCACTCCAGACACTATGTTTATATTGAATATATATGTATTTGTATTGTCATTCTTCGTTGATATTAGAAAGTGATGGTTAGGTAATGGTAAGGGCCCCAAGTGCATTGACCCGATGTGTCATACTGTATGTGCCACACAGAGTGGTGTTCGGCAGTGGTAAAGTAACGAGAGCGTGATTTGAGGTGTGGATGAAAGCCAGATGATGGGTGAGATATATCCACAACTCTATCCAGACGTACAATTATAGTCTCCATATTTCTGTGAAAATATGGCAACCAGGAAACACTTTATTGCATTTTAGTGCACTACGACAATGCAGACTTATATCCAGTCAGTCATACACCTTGGAACATTGCCACATGTAAAGTGAAATGTGGGTTTGCCATCAGAAATAATGAGGAATTGTGAAACAGTGGAGCCACTTTTAATACTCAAGTATTGATTATGCCCTGAGAGCAGAATGGCAGCCATTGTGAGCCATGCATGGTCAACGGCTGTTCATTAATGACTGCCTTACCTACAATATGATTTGGATGTAGTATGACTGGTGTGTAGTTTTACAGTAGCTTACATGATTACAAAAATTAGGTCTTAAGTGTTTTTTTTGCTCCTCTGGTTCTAATGCGTGGTGTTTCTTTCCCCCAAATGAATGGCAATTGCATTAGCTTTATCATGAATATTTTTGAATCAAATCTGGTTGTTATAAGGAATGCATGATGCAGAGCAGGCTATGTAAAACGTATGTGGTTACAAGATTTATTGAACGAAATAATAAACCATGATTTGTTCACCAAAAGAGAGAGAGTGTGTGTGTGTGTGTGTGTGTGTGTGTGTGTGTGTGTGTGTGTGCGTGCGTGCGTGCGTGCGTGCGTGCGTGCGTGCGTGCGTGCGTGCGTGCGTGCGTGCGTGCGTGCGTGCGTGCGTGTGTGCGTGTGTGTGTGTGTTTGTGCGTGCGTGCGTGCGTGTGCGTGCGTGCGTGTGAGAGAGAGTGTGTGAGTATACATACATACATGTATGCATGATTTATTCATTTTGACTGCACTCTGACGAGGACCTAACTTGAGCCTTTTCTTCAGTGTGTCTTTCTGTAAACCCCCTGACAACTGATGACATCACTGGATATATACATCTATGACATCACTGATGACATCACTGAATATATATTGAACATTTCTTCAAGTCTCCCAGGGGCTCCTAGTTCTAGGCCCCTCACTGCATGACGTCCAGGTCCTCAAGGAAGCTGGACCTGCAGGAGGTTTGATGAGTGGATCGCTGTAGACCAATGAGGAAAGATTTGTTGTATTAAGCGGGGGGATTCATACTTTTTCCCATATCAATGATTCCCATATGGACTTTCATTAGGCCATGGTCCCCCATGTCAAATGACAATGTCCTACAGACCCTGAAATGAAAAGATGTTTTGGTCTAAAAAAGAAGAAATAATAATAATATAAAAAGAAAGGTAATTGCAAATGTAATGCAACTTTGGTGATTGAAACTATACATTTCTATTAGTGAGAGAGAGAGAGAGAGAGTGGGACTATGATTGGTTGGACACTGGTGCACTTTGCTGTGCACCTTGAAGGGATACTCCACTTTCAACAGGGAGCAGTGGTAGGGCCTCTCTGCACATACTGTACAAACCCATTGTAACTTCAAACTCCATTTTAACCATGATAGATTCATTAAAAACACCCATTATTTTTTCTGGTGACTCATTTTACCTTCCTAATACGTGAGCAGGCCGTGTTTTTTCAATAACTTTTTTTCATTTATTTTTAATAATTATTTGGGGAAATGGAAAAAATGAAATAATTATTAAAAAGAAATGAAAAAAGTTATCGAAAAAACACGGCCTGCTAACATATTAGGAGGGTAGTATGAGTCACCAGAAAAAATAATGTGTGTTTTTAATGAATCTGTCATGGTTAAAATGAAGTTTGAAGTTACAATGGGTGTGTGTGGGGAGAGGCCCTGGGCCATGGAGGGCCTGGTAACATTTACATCAAATATCTAAATATTCAATCAAGCTAATTAAAAACTGTTCAGGGTGTTCATAAAAGCCTGATTAGATGATAAAATTACCAAAAGTTTTTTTGAAAGTGAAATATCCCTTTAAAAGCGAACATTTAAATTCAAATCTGTGCTTCTGGAGGTCCCTAGCTCAAACGATTTTTCAGATGGAGGTCCGCAGCCAAATGTATAGATCAAAAGGCACGAAAAAGTTTGAGAACCACTGCTTTATATGACTCTGCCGGCTGGGATTGAACCCTAACCTTGCAAGGACGGACACTCTACCCCAAGGCCATTGAGCTGGTAACTCCTTTTGGGTATTTTTTGTCACTGTACATTTTTGGCTTTGTAGGCCTTGATGTGGCTCAAGGAGCATGGTACATTCTGACAGATGGCCAGGAGAGGGCAGACTTGGAGCACTTGGCCTCAAGGGCAGCAGTTCTGTTAGCATAAATGTGGCATTGTGTATTCAAGTGAATGTTTCATATAGATTCTCCATTTGTTTCCCCACCCTGGAACTATTTTGGCAACTGCTGAAAGTTTGTGTCTCATTCACTTACTGTAAAGGGGAAAAAAATCTGCTTTAAAAAAAATGCTTTAAGTAGCATGTGAGGCTTCAAACTAGGTTGACTATGATTCTGAATTTATTGCAAGGATTTGTTTTGCATGAAAAACATTCCTTGGGCTAAAAACAGCCCCCACGAAACTGTGAAAAGTGCCATAGTTTTGTGGCCGTTTTTAGCCCAATTAAAGTTGTACTATGTAACTTTTTTTATAAAACAAATCTTAAAATTCTCCTAACTATTAAATCACAAAAGTTATAGAAGATCCGCGCCGTGAATTTCAGCCTGTAAAGCCTTCTCTGTATGTAAACTGAGATCCTTGCCGTGGACCGGATCTCGCGCCAAAATTGCGTCATCACACTACCGGCCAATCACAGCGAGGGTTATACAACTGCCGGCCAATCACAGCGCATCTTGAAGTGGGGTCGCTATGGCAGCCATATTTGTTGTCGCCCGTTTGTACCATCCCTTCTCTAGGTAATTTCGCCTACCAGGCAGGGTGAAGGAGTCCGTATCTCTGGAATTACTGAACGCACAGGAACAAGGGACCCCTTAAAAGATAGATCTCAGCGAGGTGGAGGCAGACGCGGGGGTCTGAAGGTACGAAAAACGTCCGAAAGACGCGGACGCGACCGCGGTTTGCTATAGGGCTAATGACCACTAGTTGGGCATCTTACACAGTATGGCTTTAATGTTTTTTTGTGCAAAACAAATGCTTGCATTGGATTCAGAATCAGTAAAAAAAAAATATTTTTTTTTCTTCCTTTTATTATAGTGTATAGTGTATACTTGTATAGTAAGTGAATGAGACAAACTTTCAGCAGCTGCCAAAATAGTGCCAGGGTTAGGGTCCATATAGTCTCGCGTAGCCAGACAACTATTCCACAATCTCTGAATGCTATATAGAGCATTTGACCAAATCGCGGAGGCAACAGTCTGGCCACGCGAGACTAGGGTCCATAGAACATGGTTTACAAGAATCTAGGGCCGGCTATTTGAAACATTCACATAAGGTAACTTCTTTTTGCTACATAACTACATACACTACAAGATAAGTGGGGGGAAAAAACTCTTGGTTTAGAAAATTCAGTTCCATTTTACAGGCCAAGTAGATCTTCGTCAGATAAAATATGTCCTCAATCTGACCACGGGTAGGCTATGCTCTAAAAGTGTGAAAAACATATTTTTCCATTTCACGATAATTTTATTTTGACATTTCCGTCACCGGAAGTAGGTGTGTAATGCCCGTGTAGTTGACAGACAGCTGAGCTGGCTGTTTTGGTTCAGGACAGGAGGAGTGCAGTTGTTCCAGTCTACTCTCTATCGACGAGTTGGAGTCAGTGGGACAAAACTGACACGAAACTACTAATATTTACATTTAGCGAGTGGGAGAACACGCCGGTGTCGTCTCTTACCCACGTTCTGACTACATTTAACGTTTATTAGCTACTAGAGAGAGTTCCACCTGTCATTTCGACGCAATGGATCCCGCCAGTCAAGGTAATTGTTAGCTAGATAGCTAGTCAGTTAGCCAATGTTAGCTACAATATGTGGCAACTGGCAGGCAGGTTGCATTGTGACCAGATAAGCGTGGTTGTTTGTTGTTGAACGGAATGCTTCTGCTTAACATTAGTTCATGTACCTCTGTCACATTTTGTTTTGTCTGGGGGTTGTTGGCTGTTAAATAATTGTCATTTGTGCAGCAACAAGACAGAGTGGGGCAGTGGGCCCGATGCAACAACAGACCGCTTGGAAATAAATATCAGGGACAGTTGTTGCAGGGAAAAGCGTGACCTATAGAATCCTGAGGTGTTAGTCTGTGCCTCAAACCTATATCTTCTATGTTGTTGAAATGTAAAGGTGGTTAAATGTTATATGTGCATGCTGTCACCTTAAAAGTAAGCATGTATTCTAGTGCATACAGTGTCAATTCTGATATAATGTATATTTAATTCACGTTTAAGATTAATTGTGAAAGACATAATATATCAATGAGGATATAACCAGTGTGTCATACAAGTACCTTTATATGTGATCTGAAACTACTGACACTATCCTATAAGTAAAACATCCTGAACTGAAATACCCAACAAACCAAAGTCACAGAATTTACTAGGTCACCGGATTGCCGCACACACCTATTCATGGCAAGACGACTTGGTCGTAGTGTTACCATCAAAAGTGAAATCACATATCTTGACTAAGCTCTGGCCAGCAGCTGCTGGAAGAACTTTGGTTCATTTTTTGGGAAATGTACAGACCATGGCAAGTTTTACAAACATGTCAGACCCAGTTCTTGTGGGGCGTGCCCGTTCTGCTTGTAAACAAACAATGGGTGGCCTTGCACTATGCAATAGGTAACCTGTACTGTAGCAATATTATTTTCCAACATTGCTGGATAATTGTCAAAGTATTTGATGTCAAAGTGTTTGCTACTGTTTACTCTTAGGTACCTATTACTGCCAGAGTTAGTTATTAAACATAGCTTTTATTGACTGCCTCTCCCTTTGTTTTTTCACGGAAGTCTACACTACACTTGATAGCCGTTATCTACCTGACTGTCTGCAGTGTCTGGCCAGTTTTGTCTGGAACAAATTTCCGCTAACAGAAAATATCATTACACTTTGCTCTTGTCAAAGTTGCAATCTGTCTGTTGTAATAATGAAGTAAACATTGTATGGAACTAATGGAAGTGCTTTCTAGACTAAGTAGCCATCATCTAAACATGGCTGCAAATTCTGTACTTGTATCTTATTTCAATTATAGGATACATAAAGGTATATAATATTGTTGTCATGATGGCATGCAACCTTTTATTGCATTCCGCTGCTTCAGTTGTCCCAAGTTAAAGGCCTTATTTTCACTAATAGATGTGCGCTGGGCCTGCTGGCCTAATTCAAGTATGACATACTGGAGAATTGAGTGAATTGGGCCTTGCCTGTCTAGCCCACTTTTTTTATCCCAACGTTTCTTATACTGTATGTGCTCATTGTAAATTATGTTGGGCATCTAGTCTCTTAAAACTGGCTTCTCCATTGGAGGAAAGTCATTGTGAGTCATTCTTGACATACTCCTATGGATCTTTGGGTGTTGGCCTAGATTAGACTCAAAAGCCAAGTCATGTTTTTCTCTCAACAGTTTTTGAGTTCTGTCAATAGATTAAAGTCTGCACTGAGCTTGATAGCACTTGGTGATGAAATGTTAAATTGTATTTTGGTTCATGTACGGTATTATTGTTTGTTTTAATAGGTTGAGTCATTTATTAAAATCTTTTTGGGAGAGCAGTTTATATAAAGTCAGTCCTTCCCTTCCCACTGATATCAGGGGTTGATTCCTAGGTGTTATAAGGAAAGCAGGCACAGAGGTATGTGGTTTTGCGTGTTAGTGTGGCATTAGTCTCTCGATTACAGACTTGTGCATTGCTGCAAAAGTGAAAAGAGCAACCAAACTTTTCCTTGACGATGGCTAGCCAGATTGGTGTGGCATTAACTCTGCCCTACGAAGACTGACAGCGGTATTGGTGACGAAGATGAGAAGAAAAATTACCTCATCTGGCCTTCATCTTTGAGTCAAATTTGTGGGTGTAGTTGTGGCTAATGCTGATATGGTATCGCCTTTATCATCACTCATCATGACCTGTGTCCTTTAAAACCTGCAAGAAACAGTTTGTGGTGTTTGCCTTTGCGTGGCTGATCACGTGCCGTACTGTACACTGTTGCCAAGCCCCAGTCAGGACTCAGGACTCAACCCATCTCATTCTGTCTCTGAGACAATGGGCTGCTTCCCTCTGTGTCCTTTGTTCTCTTGATGTTGCTCTGTTCCATCCTCACTTTAGTCTATTTAATAATGAGTCATCTCATGTTATGTATCATCATCCCATTATTCTCTGCAGTTTGTTTTGGTTATGCAGTTGGTCCAAGTTAAGTCACCTACCTACCTACCATTGGCATCAATCTTTCAGTTCAGTGGAGTGGATTATCCCTCCCTTTTGCCATCAATATACCAGTCGACTTGAAATGCAGTGTAATTTTCAGTATTAATCTCTAATGGAGCCAGTTGTCTCAGAGATCCGGTTGTGATGTAGTAAATGGTGTAATGGAGCAGGGAGACTGTGGTCAGTGTTCTCTCCTATCACAGAGACCTACTTGGTTCTGCTAATTGACACTTCACTGTCTCCTCTCCGGATGTCTCCTGCAACACTAGCCTTTCACTTGCCTTGGTTGCTGTCTGAGCGTATGTGCGTGCGTATTGTGCACACGTGTTGATAATTGTACCCTTTCTCTCCCACTTTTCTTATCTCTTTCTTGCCTTCCTCTCTCTCCAACTGTCCCTTTTGACTCTCTCCTGCCTTTATTTCAATTTGTCTGACTCTTTCTCTTCTTTCTTTCTATTCTTCATTTTGTCCTTCCTACCTTTCCTTCCTGTCTTGCCTTCATCCCACTTCACTTTCACCTCTCCCTCTCTGTCCCTCCATCCCAGACATCAACCTGAACTCTCCTAACAAAGCTGTAGATGTGGAGCATTCAGACAGTCTGTCAGACGTCCCTGTGATGATGGAGGGAGGGGCGGTGGGCAACTCTGTCAACCCTCTGCCCCCTGGTCTGTCAGAGGAAGAGGCTGAAGAACTTCACCAAGAACTCATCAAGGTAGGAAACTCCACCGCTCAAGTGGGTTGCCATTTTGCTGCCTGAATAAGGGATTCTGCATTCTGCTGATATGGAGAAAATATCTGATGTGCGATAAATATTGTGATATATGAGATGCGATAAAATAAGTGTGATGGTACATGCTGATAGATCCATTTTCAACATTGCCAGCTATGTTAAAAAGTCAACCTTCGCTCGGGTGGCGCATTGGTAAAGTCCCTGCCCCACCACCACGGAGGATGTGGGTATTACTGTACATACTCTTACGGTGTAAGAGATTAAACTGAATATTTAGATTTTTTATGATTTCTCGCTCCAGCTGAACATAATGTATGTTGGAAGCCGTCTTACCTACAGTAGGATCGTTACCAGAGTTATGATCACGTGTAGATATAATTGCTTGTAAATTCACAGAGGATATATGATCGGTACCTACGCCAGAGTTGCTCTGAGCTCATATCTTTGCTCATAAGTACCAATACAGGGCAAAACACAGTGCAAAAATAGACCCATCTGGCTGCATTCCAACAGAAAAGCACCAGCAGTGTAGAATCTTTAAAGAAGCAAGACACGACTCAATGTTAAAAAGACATGCATCTGGTGTCATTTGGATTTGTAAACAATGAAAAGCCAGCAGGCTGAAAATCACACTACACACTGAACATACAGCCTGAAGCAGAAAGTATCTGTCATGCCGGTTAAAAACATATTTACCGCTGGTGTCTAAACTTAATGTTAGGATATCGCAGACGTTTGTGTGAAAATTCATATAGCAATGTGATTTAAAAAATATGATTCAACTAATCCAAAACCCATATCTACCTCTCTCCACCATCATCACGTTTCTTGTTTGTCTCTCTCTCCTCTATTATCTCCATACCTCCCAGGTGGAGGAAGAGATCAATACCTTGCGCCAGGTATTGTCGGCCAAAGAGAAACATGCCACAGAGCTGAAGAGGAAGCTGGGTCTGAGTCCACTAAACGAGCTCAAACAGAACATCAGCAAGAGCTGGCAGGATGTACAGACATCCAACGCGTACGTATTCACCACACGCTAATACTGGTCATATGTTTTATACTGTAATATATGCATGTCTAGATTGAGAATGAGTGGATTGACTGACCTCTAACCCTTGTAGAGGTGCCCAGTGTTGCCCAGTTTATTTCAGTAATTATGATTTACCGGTAAATTAAATGTATTATGACAACATCAATACTAATTTCATAGTAAATGAATGTTACCATTAGGGTTGGACACGGTAACCGCCGTACCGCCGTACCGCGGTAAACCGAGGTCTACCGCGGTGTCAGTGTGCTTACCGCGGTAAAAAAAGACAAAAAAAGTCTATTTTTTATTGGAAAACAAGCGAGTTTTAAAACAGGGGAGAAGCGAGGACCGCATGCGCTCCATGCCGCTCTGCTCTGGGCCGTGTACCACAGTTTGGAAGCCACATACGTCACTCTCACTCAGACACAGACAGTCACTCCTGCAGCTGCCTGCGTAGAGGAGTACAGAGCAGCGTAAACTTTCTTTGTAATCCACTCGACACAAGGATGTTAATACATACCTTGTGTTGTGGCATATCTTTTTTTATTCATACGGATTACTGGCGGAGCGCGGGCCGCGTGGACTAAAGCCGAAAATGAAACTATTTTACTTTTTCCATCGCGTCGCACGTTGTGCCCGTTCGGCGGCGCGTCGGAGATTTTATAACCTTTTCTGTCAAGTCTTGTAACTAAAACCTGTATATAGCACCACTCAATCACTGCGATTTGAGAGTTGAGACGTGACGTGAGTTTACAGAATCACTGTACACGATCTGACTACCCTTCCTCTTCTGGTTTGTTCACACAGCTGTTTGTGTCTGAAAAGCCTACTAGCTAGCCTACGTTACTATGGTAACCCGACAGTGCAGATCTAAAAGCTCAGAACGCGTCGCGGATGCAATGTGTTGTGAGCTTGTAGATCTGCTCCTTTCAAAGCCATACCCGCTGTGCTGTACGGAGAAGTATAACTCGGGCGGTCAGGCTGTGTCGCCTCTCCACTGTGGAGAGGCGACTTTAGGGAAGATGATTGCAATATTTTGGCTTATCGCCGAACCTTAATTAATAGATACGGGGGTGCGGTAATTACCGCAGTACCGTCGGTAAATGGGAAGACGGTAATCGCGGTAACAAAATGTCGATACCGCCCCAGGCCTAGTTACCATGTACTGTGTGACACAATCAAACAAAGTGACTGTGGTCACAGTAGCAGAGTTATCGGGTGTACCCACCATTGTGAATGAGTCATATGATGACATACTGTATGGGTGCTTCTGGGAACTGTGGGTTGTGCTCTGCAGTTATACAGCATTATAAAGCAATGGCAGACCAGAATAGATCCACAGGCAAGAGTAGGTGGTTGATATTACCAGAGTTGGGGGGGGGGGGTTTAAAGAGGCAGGAAGAGGGGGTTTGGGAAACATGCCTGAAAAAAGAATAGAATCGGAATAACCTGTTTTGGTCAATGACTTTTTCCGCATACAATGGATCATACAAGGAATCACCCATTTTAACATGCCATCAACAATATCAAAGGAAGTAGATATTCAATGAAATAATATGTTATGTATTGGTACTGTATTGGAGGGCCCTTCTACTGTATTTACTTTATGGTTTATTATGGAAGGGCTGACTGCAATTAACTTCCTGACCTGGTAAGATAAACCAGAAATACCGGCGATCACTAAGGACCAGGGTTAAAGAACCTAAGTGAGAGGAAATGATTGTTGTGGCAACGTGTAGCCCTACTGACTACTTCTAAAAACCTGCAGTTTGTATGTATGTTATCTTCTATCACAGCTTCCCTTCGTGTCTGTTTCTAGCTATGTGAAAACCACAGAGAAACTGGGCCAGTGGAATGAGAAAGTTGCCGGTTCTGATTTGTGAGTCTACTCGCACAGCACTAATAGAGTGTGTGTGTGTGTGAGTGTGTGCGCACGCACGCACACACACGCATGCACGTGTGTGTGCATTCTGCAGTATTTGGTCTAATACAGCTCTGCTCTCACTCTTTCTCACATTTACTCACATACTCCCTCACAAGTTACTTGCTCTCTCTCTGTTTACGTAGACTCTGGTTCTCTCTCCACCTCGCTGTCTCCCTCTGTGCTTACTTTCTTTTCTTTGTATTTTACCCATGACCCTCTCCTCTCAAATAGAACACCACTCACACTGTCTCCTGGTCTCTCCCAAGCCTTTTAGCGCCTCTCACCCCTTCTCTATATTTGAGAACAGCTGTATTCTAACCTGCGGTATTGACCCAGCGTCTCACAGTAGCAGCAGTAGTACAGATCTACACTCGGTCAGGATCCCTCTGAGAACCTTCTATAATAGTGATTCTCAACTGGTTTATTACGGTACAGTTTATAGATTATGTGTTGATAAAGTAAAGTCCACCTCTAGGTGTTCTTCATCTGCGACACCCTCAATATATCTCACTTAGTTAGAACTATCTTTTGATCAGTTTCGATCATTGACCCCTTAGTGGTGATTCAGGACCTCCCAAGGAGTCCATGTACCTCATTTTGAGAAATGAGAACCCTCCCTTGTTTCAGTCAATATTCCTCCTAGATCAGGACTTGTAATGCTCTGAGAAGTCTGTTTCTACTGTTGGTGTGGAGTTGTCACCTAACCATTGCAGTCTGTGTTTCGCATAACAACCTCCTCTCAATCTGCTGTCCCTTATGGTTTGTCCCTTGTGGTGTGCCAAGGTTGATTTATACTTAGTTGCACGCCTGTGTTGTGCACTGAAAATAGCCGATCTACAAGATCTACATGCGTTATGAGCTTGTAGGTCTGCTATTTTCAGTGTGCGACATGGTAGGCATCTAATTATAAATCAGGCATAAGTAGATCGTGGTATTTGATAACCTGATGTGTAACCATGCATTAGCTTGTGCTGCTGTGTGCCTGTCTTGTCTTATGTGAACGTGAAGGACTGAAGCATATAGTAAATGCTACATTAGCATGTAGCATTCCGGCAGTGCCAGTTTGTGTTTCTAATATTTCTTGCCTATGCGGATGTTTCTTTGTCTCTTATTTCTATCTCTTGTCTCCTGGCAGTGTCTTTCATCTCTCTCACCCCCTCTTCTTTCTCTTTGTGCTTGTCTCACTCTCGTGCCCTCTCCTTCTGTTTCTCTACCTCACATTCTTTCTTGCGTACAGTCCTCCTCTCTCTCTTACAACTCCCCGCACCCCATCCCATCTCTCTCCTATCGGTTTCTCCAGTTGTTTTATACTTCCTGTTCCAACAGGTCGTGTGACCTCTGGCCGTCCAGGCACAGCTGGTGACATCCTCATTTCCACTTCCTCCTGCTCAACCAGCATTCTCCCATATTTTTATCTTTTCAGCACAACCACTTCCTCTCTGCGTTTATACCCACACAGAGACCATTGTTATTTTATATTCTGTTATGCAATACCTAAATGAAAGATATCCCTGTCATTTTATGTACTGTAGTTGAATAGTGTTATTGTAGGATCACTTCACAGGAATGGTGGTGGTGCATTCTGCATTCTGGTGCATGTAAATAATGACCCTTTACTCATTTATGCATAGACAGAAATTATGTATTTTTATCTTTTAACAAAGTGTCGCAGGGAGTTGATGATGAAACTCAAACCCTTTATTCTGTTTAAATTCAGGCAAGGCACAACACAAACGGACACATAAATGCTAACATAAAGCCTGAATGGGAAAATAGCCAATCCACAAGCTCACAAAAAGGCTTACCATGGCATGATGTGTTTTGAGCTTGCAGAGCTACTGCAACTTTCAGCTCTCAGCATTCAACACAGTATAAATGAAGCGGAAGAATATTGTGATCAGTTTCTCAAGTTCTCTCTACACATCCAGTGGTATTTTTCCCTGCTGAATGAATCCATATGAACCGGTAATGAGCAGTAATGTATTGAGTTTTGTCCCTGTGTCCTCTGCGCGGTGGCTGTGTAATCTAAAGCTAATGGAATTTTTCTGGATGGTTGCTTCTGTAGCTAACTGGCTGGCTACACAAGCTTCTGCCGCTATTTAGCTTAGGCTGACATGGATGGCATGCTGTGCTTTGTGTTGGCCGTGCTTTCACACCCACTCAGGTGCATCCTTCATGCATATATTTAGGGCTGTCACAATTATTACATAATCGTCTAATCGCAATTATTTAACATAATCGGGATTATTTTTCATAATCGCCAAAATCGTTAACATGTTGAAAAATGTTCATATATTTAAAAAAAAAAAGTCAAAAATTGTGGAAATAGCAGATGCAACGTGTTGTGAGCTTGTAGATTGGCTGTTTCCACTATCAATGTTCTTTTTAAGTGTAAAGTTGTCAAATATGTCAGTACTTTCTTTGTATATTTTAGATTATGTGTCATATCTACCATGTGCAACTTCAAAGCCTAAAAGCCAAACAGAAATGTAATTGTCAACGACAAAAACACAATTAAATCATTAACCGCAATTATTTGAGTGACAATTAATCGTCATGTAAAATGTCATAATTGTGACAGCCCTACATATATTGTATTTGTATATACGCACACACACACACACACACACACACACACACACACACACACACACACACACACACACACACACACACACACACACACACACACAACCACAAGCATGCCTGAAATAAAGCACTGCTCATCCCAACACACAATTCTGGCTGCTGCCTGGCGACCAGACAGACTGCCCAGACTTGCTGTTGAAAGAATGAGTGGGAGGAAGCAAGCAATGGAATGTGAGATGGAGGTAATGGGAGGGACAGACAGGAACAGAAGAGTAAGGAAGCTCTAGCAGGTTTTTGCTTCGTCACATGGCTTGATAAGAGAAGTGGAAGGTGAAGAGTCTGAAGACACAGATTATGCATTTCATAAAGTTTTAGAAACACTAGCAGAGAAGGAGCACATATTTACAAAGCGTGTGTGTGCGCGCACACACACACACACACACACACACACACACACACACACACACACACACACACACACACACACACACACACACACACACACACACTGCTTTGTGGAGTCTATAATATAAAGCTGTCTCAGCAAGACTTTGTGTTCAGGCACTGGGTCACAGTTAGGTGCCAACATCATAGATATAGATGTTATACGGTGAATATACCATGGAAATGGTGGACACGCACACACAGGAAGGATAGAAAGTGCATTTTCATGGCTAGGAGCTTGAGAAACGGTATGTGCACTTTGTGCAGACAGGAACATTCTGTAGCCTTTGGCCTTTGAGCACAGACAAAGTATCATGTGATGATGCTATACAGAATACGGAATTACACACAAAAGAACAATAAGATAAGGTGTAGGTTGAGAGAAATATGAAACCAGAGGGAAAGATAATAAGAGAGACCTATTGGACCCTTATGGATAAATGTTTACACTGTCAGACCTCAATTAAGACTGTTTTACAGTTTAGTTAGTTACACTCATAGAGACTGTGTCAGTGTAACAGACTACAGTAAACACTCACAGGCAGGGAAAAAGCTAGTAAGTGTGCCATGTGACTAAGATGGTACAGATAGAAAGAGATGTACTGCAATGACTGAATACACTAACTCTCTAACACACATACAGTGCCACATACACCCTTGTAACATGTTCCTCAACAAATATGTTATGCTTTTTCACACGAGACATGCATAGCTACTACAGTCAAGCACTGAAATAGAAGGCAGACAGGCAGTGTCTCAGTCCATGTTCAACGTGACAGTGAGTGTGTCTCAGTGATGACTTTGGATTGTACAGTAAGAGGCATTATGCTGCTGTAACGCACCACAATAACCACTCCTGTGTGAGTCAACAGGCACATCAGTGTCAGATTTGTATGGCTCTAGGCAATAGGATGTGCCCACAGCAAAAGGGACATTAAAATGTAGGTCAGAAATGTTTACATTTATTTCAGGGGGCTTTCATTAGGTTAGAATATATTTTATTAACATGAGGATGGCAGCAGGAAAGCAGCAAAGGCATGACATGTATAACTGTGATACTATACTAAAGCAGGCAGCATACTAACAGCCTAGGAAATAAGAACAGGCATCTATATAGTAACCTAAGCAGGAGCATAACTTTTGGCATGGATTCTGCATTCGGGTCATTTCCTGCAGGCCCACGATCACACGTGTACCATGTACGGCGAAGTACATGTATGGCCATGTACATCGTGGGCTTAAACATATCTCTGCGGGCAATGACCCGAGACCCCCCGCAGGGTCTGACACAGAACCTATAGGTGGAGCTGGGGTGGTGGCGGGTGGTGGGGCAGCAGCTTGCAGCAACAATGACTAACTACCGGGCAGGTCTACCTATGTATTGTGGGTAGGGGGCGGGACACGCAGGTCCCGTCCCCGCGGGGCGGAACACGCAGGTCCCATCCCCGCGAGCGGCGTGCGCACCACACGAAAGCCTCCCGAACTAGACTTCAATCCCTTACGGTCCTCCACAACATTTAGAAACACCTTTTACACTGCAGGAATTCCTGCAGACTACTGGCACCTCCTGGCATGGAGTTTTTTTTTCCTTTAACACAGGTACAACAGTGCCATCAACCTACCATACAGCTACTTTAAACACCTTTACACCCGACTTCTGACCCGGTTGATTTCCCGAACGATAATCTGTAGTAGTCAGGACTCAATCTGGCTAGCCATCGTCAAAGAAGAGGTCGATGCTTTTCACTTGACTGGAGCTCAGTTGTAACTCGAGCTCAGTTAGGCTGTTCTTGAGAGACTAGTCAGGACTAAACTCTGTTTGGTGTGTAGGGGCCTTAAACCTATATGCAAATAGTTTCTCTGTATGTGTGTGTGTACGTGCCAGCTTGCTTCCTGACTAATCGGTGTGTTATTATCTGCTGCCAAATCCATTCATGTGTTTGCAAAAACCACTGGTCTGCTTTTTGCTAAGGTGTGTCTCTCGGACCCAAGACATTTCCATGACCAGAGTTTAATTTAGCTGAAATTCAAAGTGTTTTGCCATGTCTCTTTGATGTAATATTATTTTAAACTAGAAAGGGGGGGCTCTTCAGAGAGCATACTGAGGGCTGTGTAAGTCATGGGATGCAGCTGGCCTACCTGGAGTAACACACATTTTTAAATAACCCAGCCGCTCATGGATTGCGAAGATATTCAGGGGGTGTACTTTTTGCAGTTTAGCTCCTGTTGGTCATGTGGTTTGTGACACACTGACACGCACGCACGCACGCACGCACGCACGCACGCACACACACACACACACACACACACACACACACACACACTTTGGTAAACTTGTTTTTAAAATGTGCTATATAAATAAAGTGGGATTGGATTGTTAGAGTAAAAACATAGTCTCTGCCCCTGGCCTGCCAGAGATGTACAAAAATATATATGGTCAATCAAGGCTGAGGGGAGTAACTTTAGTCATACTAGTGACACAAAGTGGAAACCACAGTAATGTTGTCAAGACAGGACAATTTTACTCAACCTGTTGCAACAAACTGAACTATTAACCCATATTCCAAATCACACAGCAGCAAACACTGTCCTCAAATTGAGTTTCTACAGCACTGGTCCAAAACGAGGACCATTGACTTGTCTAATGTCTCAATAGGATCAGACCTGGGAAGAATGGATGTAATACATAAGTAATTATATTAAAGTTTCTGGGACCCATATGTTGAAAATGGAATGTAAATATAAAAGCTGAGACACATTTTTCGTATTGTTGATATAGCTATAGATTTAGATAGTCCTTCCCATAGAAGTGACATGGACCTGATAAGAGGCTCAGCAGCTTGACTTGTTTTGTGCAGATTGAATGTACAGCTGCTTCACAGGATGTTATAATGACATTTTAAATGTAACCATTTTCCTTCCACGATCGTGTGTGTGTGTGTGTGTGTGTGTGTGTGTGTGTGTGTGTGTGTGTGTGTGTGTGTGTGTGTGTGTGTGTGTGTGTGTGTGTGTGTGTGTGTGTGTGTGTGTGTGTGTGTGTGTGTGTGTGTGTGTGTGTGTGTGTGTGTGTGTGTGTGTGTGTGTGTGTGTGTAAGACATCACAAGTGTTTGTATGAGAATACCAAGTAACTACTTTCTCTCCGTCCAACCCTGTACTCGAGTACTGTTGAATTTTGCATGCATGGTTTTGTAGTGTGTGTGTCTGTCCTTTCCCTGAACATTGTGTGACAATCCTACTGTTGTGTCCATAGATATCTGTCTGCTTCAGCCACTTTGGATGACATTGCCCAGTCTGAAGCGTGAGTTCACACCTTTCACTTTTACGTTCCTATGTGTCGTCAGTCATTTTTCCTCTGCATTATACTGGCTGGGCTTGACTCTACTCACTTCGTTCTCCACTGCATGGTGTACTGGCTCAGCTTGACTCACTTTACTAGTTTGTTTACAACTGCAAATATAACCCCCTCAGTTTAGCTGGTTGTCACAGCAAGTTCATCCAACCTACTCCTGAATGCTGAACAATGCTAAAGTTAAAGCTAATGCTAAAACTCATGCTTTCTGGAAAGTGTTATGCATTTTACCTGTACAACACATTTTACCTGTTTCTTTCAATTATTTGTATTTAATTCTTCTGGTGAGAAATAATCTATGCAGTTGCTCAAAGTTGATTCATTTCACATTTACAACAGCTAGTTTAAAAGTTTGTTTATAACAATATTCAGGAGCTTCCATGTGGTATAGGGTAGTCCATTGTGAATGCAATCATGCTAGTGACACTCACACTTCTGTCCGGTAATTCTGCCTAATGGAAAACCAAAAGTGTAGAGCTGAGTCAAGCCAGTTCCATGCAGAGGAAAAGCGCCAATAGATGCAGTAAGGTTTCTTTCATTCTTTGGAGCTTTTTTTGGTGTGGGCTCTGGGCTGGTGTTGGCATAGTGACACTACACATACTGGTCACTTCCGTCTTTAAGTTTAAATAAGAGTTATTAATGTTTCTATATGTCCATCCCAGCAGGTATAGTAAGAATCATCATAGCATTTTAGGCCACGAATTCTATGGAAGGTCAAATTCTTCTGACAAATTGTTGAGGTGGACTTTTCGCCTTGGCTGTAGTTTCATAAATTGGTATAGGTTTTCCTCCTTGTAATGGTTGTTGAGTCCATAGTGTATACTGTAGATTTATATTTCAGTGTTTTTATTCATTTAATGCTTAATTTATACCCTGCCGCATGATGGTGTTATGCGCTGGAAAAATGGCAGATCCATAAGCTCACAACGCATCGCCATGCATTGTGACCTTGTAGATAAGATATTGTCCATGCTACAGTGAAGTATAAATCTGACTTGAGGAGATTGTTTTGGTACCAGAGGAATGTTTACTCACCTTCACAATCACTCTTCCTGTTTCATCTGTGAAACTGACTACGCTGTCAAGTGTCAAATGTAATTCTCACTGGGTTAAATTGACACTGAACATCTTAGTCTTGTATATTTTGATCCATAGATCATTCATCATCTCAAGTCTCCCCCCTTCCTTTGTTTTCACTGCTTTCATGTGTTTATTTTATCTGCACTTGTGTGTTTTGTCTGTTTTCTATGCAGGCTATGAGCAGCCACTGAGATTCTTTTTTTTTTTACTAGATCATGAAGTCAATTGACTGGTTCATAAAATACATTTGGAATATGGCTGTTCTATGTTTTTGTGGGAAGACAATGAATGAAGACAAACACTGATTTAGTTATGTATAGCCTACATCCAGTCCAGTTGTCTTGTAAGTTTTTCCATAATCAAGATTTAGACATCACTGAGTGGGAAACCCATTTGTTTACGTCATCTTAACGTAATGAAACATTCACTTAGTTGAGTGGTACAACAAGTTAACTTTTAGTTAAGAACTTGGTAAGGACTTTTTCCACCACTGACGGCACGACAGTATTGGAAGCAGCCACACAGATGAGACACGGAAAAGGAGAAACACTGTTCCCCTCTGCCTCAATGCAAAGGGATGGTCCCTCGACCATGTACTCTCTCTCTCTTTAAATGGGATAGCGTTAGCTTGCTTTGATACAGAGAGAGAGAGAGAGAGGAGTTCGCCAGTGAATGTTAGCAAAATTCGACACAAGAGTGAATAAATAAAAAGCTGCTTATTCGCTCTGTGGAAATTTGTGACCGGTGGGAAGCTTGCATTGACTTTATGAGGTTTTTAAAAAAGCAAATTATTCGCTTCGCAAATTCGCCCCCGGTGAAAAGACCTTCAGTATTGGATTTAGGGATAGCTGGTGCAGCCCAGTCCAGGAGCTCAGTTGTAGTTGGTAGACCAGATTACCTCCACCTTCTGTTATGTCTGCTGACAATCTACTTCTATTATCCAGATGTCTGTAGGTAGTGTGTATTAAGCTGTGTGTATTTGTGTGTGTGCATGTGTACATGTGCCTGGGTATCTGTATTTGCAGATCCAGTGTGACTACTTTGTGCCACACCTGTTGACCTTGCTAATCTACACTAACCTGTGTGACTTCTTGACATCTCGTTTGCAACACGGAGACAATGTCCATTCTGTCTGCAAGGAGGGGGTTTGGTTACTTTTAATTAGGACTTGTTCCTTCAACTCACCTAACAATTGTGGATGTATGTTTTTCATGTATTGTGAAACACAATTGTGGATGTATGTTTTTCATGTATTGTGAAACAGACCTCTCTCTATAGCCTTTACGGTCTTGCTTCTTAAACAAACAAAATAGCCTCCTGCAATCCACCACACCCTTGCTGCTGATACATGGTACAGTCACTGGTTTGGCTGGACTGGTAGGTGTGATACCACAACCACACAGCTCTAAACTCCTTTCAAGGACCCCACCTTGATATACATTCCCTTGTGTTAAAGCCAAGGCATACAGGAAATATGTTAAAGCAGGTTGGATGGGAAAATCTGTTTGTATTATACTTGGCCTTCTATATTTAATTGTCTGTTTGTATTATACTTGGCCTTCTATATTTAATTGTCCTTATCGTTACTGACCCATTTGCCAATAACTGTAGAATGCAGTATTTTCTTTTCACATCTACTGTCAACTACTAGACCTTATGCATCCACTACGTAGAAGCTTAGTAGAAGGGATGCCATTAAATATTTATTTCATGCAAGTAAATCATAAAGTTGGGTAATAAACAATGTGTGCTGCTCTGAGTCTGGAGCTTTTGTTGCACAGTAGCAGTACATGTTTTCTTTTCTTGATGGTTAGAAGTAAACCTTGCTGGGGTTATCTGGCTTCAGTTGGCTTCATAGAGCAACGTGGAATGTTCCAGTTTGGAATTTTTCCAATTATGTTGAAGTTCCAGATTGGAATGGCTCGCTTCTGTACCAGCTGATCCAGTTAATCAAGATTGAACTTCCTGTTTCATGGCAGGGAACTGCAAAATATATTCTATAAAGTTACTATACTCTAAATTATTTAATGTGGTCTATGGATTAGCTTACTTTAGCATTTTGGTAAATCCACAATAGTCTAGATTTGATCATATAAAAAAAGTGGGGGGGGGACTGATCATATTTATTATCTCACTTTGGGATGCACAATCCCATCTTGGCAGATAGCCCAGCTAACTTGGTTTAAAAAATAAGATTTATTGTAAACATTTAGTTAATTAGACAGCTAGTTCTGAGGCTAGTTCTTTGTGCTGTGATTGATCCATACCTTTATTAATGTGTTGGAGCTGCTGTGTATGTTTGTCCATGTGCATACTAACCAGCTGAATGCAGGGTGTCTTTGCTTGGGGAAGCAGCAGTATTCAGAGTGGTTGAATGACTTTAATTTACACCCTCTTCTCCGCTTCTGTCTCACCTTCAGCCATTCATCTGTCTTTTCTCTCTCTTCCTACCCCACCCCTTCTTCTGTCCCCTATACTTCTGACTTGTTGTTTTCTTTCTCCCTCCTTTCTTTTTTTTTTTTTTTCACTTACCTTCTCCCTTTGCCATCCCTTTCTTTCCCATCTTTTCTCCTTGCTTATTCTCTCTCTCTCTCTCTCTAGATATAAGAAGACTTCAGAGACCTTGTCTCAGGCAGGTCAGAAGACCAGTGCAGCTCTCACCACCGTGGGCACAGCCATCACCAGGAAACTGGGAGACATGAGGTAACGCTGCAACAAACAGTGTGTGGGCTGAAACTGCCTCTTAATGCTGTCTAGGGATCAGTTTCCTGTATCTATGAAAAACATTGCAGGATCCATCTACCTTCTGGCGGTAAAGTTCTAGAGGTATACAGATTTTAAAAAATCCTTCCCGATACCGATTCCCATAACTTAGGTATCGGTTGATACTGAGTACCTATCCGATACCCGTGCGTAATTTAAAAAACTCAAAGTGGGGTCTAGGTACTCTCAGGGTTCATTGAGGGGGTTCCAAATGGACCCTTATAGGTATGTAACTGAGAGTTATGAGAACCACTGATCTAGGAATAAATACAAATTCCATCAATAATTGCAAGTGCAGCTGCAGCTACAAGTTAGTCAAATAATGATGTAATGTAATTATCATTTGATACTTTACGTGGTATCGGATTGGCATAGACTGGCATACTCAACGATACCAGTATTTTAGGAAGTATCGGCAGCTTTTCCGATAGTGGTATAAAATTCTGAAACTGATCCCAGACCAGTGTATGGCAACATAATCCTATTGATCTTTGTAGAGCTGAAATGCAGGTTGTCTAAATGGATGGTTCAGTTTTATTTTCATAGTTTATTAAATAAGATACCTGAGTGTAAAAATGAATGCTTGGGACCATTTGAATGCATTCACACTGTAAAATAAGATGGTACTACTAAATTAAGTCTTGTCAAATAGTTGAACCATTCCTGTAGACATATTTGCACTAACAGTAATAGATGCTGGTGTACATCTTAACCCCTTTATCTGGACTACTTTTTGTATTGGGCCTGAGACGTGCACGATGGTAGACGTACAGAGAGGTGTAGAACTAATCCTTAACCATACCAGCTCCATCATGTCTTTAACTCATCTTCGCTTCTGCCCTGTCATATACGAGTCACTCGCCTTTTCACACGTGTGTGAGTGCGTGCGTCCGTGCGTCCGTGCATAATTTTCATCCTGTACTGTATATATATTCTTTTAACTTTCATTAATAAAGTTTATTTACATCACTTCCTTTTTCCAGTCCTCTTTCCTATAAAGCCAACTTGCATGCCTGCCCTCCCATCCATCCATTCATCCATACATTTATCTACTTATCTATCCATCATCCATCCACCCTTGCATCCTCCAGTGTCCTTGCTTCTATTCTTGCCTGTAGATGTCCCCAGTAGAGACATATCATTGCCCTGCATTGTCCCATTCATGGTGTGTTGTTACCAGTGGTGGGCTGACGGGTAGTAGTGGTTTTAATGTTACTGCTTCTACCTCACCCTGTCTCTTGTTCTTTTTTTTTTAATGGCGGCCTTGGTTGTGTCTACAGAGCGCTGCCTTTCTCTAACTCATTTGGGTAAGACTAACAAGTCATATCACCAACAATTTAGAGTTTCATCACTTCAAAGTGTAGTCTATAAGGTTAAGCTCTGTAAAACATTCTGCCATGCTTTGTGTGGAGACCTCGGGTCTTAAAGGCACTGTAAGTGATATGTCTTTGTTAAAATAAGTGTCAAACGGCTTCTGATAGTAATAATTGCTATAGTTTGTTTGGACAGTTAACAGGGGTCTCTCCAGCTCTTTGGTAAACAGAAAATAAATGTTGGGGTGTCAATTTCCTTCTACCAGGAGACGGAACTTATACAGAAGATAAATAAGTGAAATTGGAAGTAGTGAAATAAACAAACACTATTGCAATGATTACTATCAGAATATAGAGCTTTACAGTACCTTTAATCTAAATGCAGAGAACTACCCTAGTATGTTCCAAGTTTGGTCATATTTTATTGTGTTATGCATGTCTTCCCAAGTTCCCATAAACTTTTAAAGAGATCATCTTTATGAATTAATTTCTTATTTTCTAAACAGATTCTTATGTAATGTATTCTGGTTATTTTTAATGAATGAGAAAATAAGCCATTAATGGGCACCTTGCTTTTGCCCGTGTGTGTGTGCGTGTGAGTGTCTGTCTGTTTTTCTGTCTGGTATACTGGTTTGTCTGCACCAGTGGGTACTATATCCTCATACGCCAGTGTGTGTGTGTGTGTGTGTGTGTGTGTGTGTGTGTGTGTGTGTGTGTGTGTGTGTGTGCGCGTGCGCGTGTGAACTTCAGCTTGCCTGCTTCTTTAACACTTGCACTTCTATGTCCCTTCTTCTTTAATGCTTACAAAGTAGCAACTATTCCATCCGCCACTCCATAAGTATGCCTGCGATGAGGTAAAGTAACACATGCATACTACTGACTCTTACTGTTGCTTTAACACAACTATACATATTCGAAACATGTTTGTCTTATAGAGTCATACCTCTTTTCCGTAGTCTACAGTATGTCTAAAATGTACAACTCAATGTTCCCACGGTCAAGAAATTCATGGAAAAGGTTTGGAATTTATCAAGGGTCCTGGAAGAATATTTGGCTATGCATTGTTTTTGGCTATTGATTTAGTTCATAATTCTTTTCCAAAACATTTATAAAATTACACGAAATAAGTAACATAAGTATTTTTTTGCTAAATTGGTTTAGTGATTGCAGCCTAGTGTGTACCGTCCGGACGTGACAAAAAGAACAGATCTACAAGCACAACGTGTTGCAGTGTGATCCTATGCCCGAGGATAGGTGGTGTAGCAAAGATTTGTCATGACATTTTAAATGGAATTCTATATCCTATGCTTTCTTTGGGCATTGCTCATAGAAGTAAAATACTCGTTATTGAGCTGAATGATTGTTATATAGGCCTGGAAATTGGATTACGTTTTCAGTCTGGGAACCAAATGTCATGTCCAGGTTTATTTGTACAGCTCATTTCATACACAATGCGCGCTGTGTACTTTACAACAATGCAATCAAGTTACAAGTGCATAATATATACACACAAGCAGTTTGTTTTGTAATTTTGAGACCTATACTGCACAAACACACACACACACATACTGTTGTTTCACCTGCTTTTAAAAGTGTTCAGTGTAAATATGGAAGAAGGTGTTTCTATTCTCGATACAGTAAACAAAATAATCCTGTTCGGCATCATTCTGTAACACTTGAATAAAAAAGGATATAGCAGAGGGCTCTGAATACAAATAAAGAATGGGAGTTGTTAGCACCTCTGTAATTATCTCATCTGACTGATTTCTTTATAAATGTTGTTTCCGCTTTCATTGGGGAGTTTACTTGGAGGCAGCTGATGCCATACAACGCTGCTAATGGCATGCCTGTGTCTCAGGGAAATAAGGAACCTTTTGCAAAAAGGTGTTGTGGAGTGCAGTGCGACATCTAGTGGCTGAATGTTGTCTCTAACACTGAATGTTGTCTCTCACTGTGTCTCTTGTGTGACAGGAACTCTGCCACCTTCAAGTCATTTGAGGACAAAATGGGGAACCTCAAGGTGAGAATACACTCAACTAGACCAGTTAATTTAATCATTCAACAGGAACAGCTATGTTATCGTATCAACAGTATACCAGAATGTTGCGGCCTTGATAACATGACTGTTCCAGTTCACTGTAGCAGGGCTTGAGTTGCCATAAGGTGCATTCTAAAAAGTATCCAATCCCATGGCAATACAACCCTCAAAACTCCAAATGTAAATGTATGTAAGAAAAAAAAGATTATGTATATGATGTATATAATTGTGTTTAGTGTGTACTTGCATGTTTTTGTATATGCGCAAACGCAAAGGAATTTATAATTATTCAACATGGCATTTTCTCTCCGACTGCCTTTTATCTTCTCACCCATAATTAACGAACTGATTATCCTCTGATATCTGACTGATATCTCTCTCTCCCTCCCTCTCTCTCCCCCTCCTCCCCCCTCCTCTCTGTTACTCTAAATGTGTCTTAAGTACAAGGTGGTAGGAGCCAAAGGGAACGGAGAGGCCATGGGCTCCCCCACCGATGCCAACCCCACTCAGGACAATGCACCTTTCTGAACACACCAGCCCTCCTCTTCATCCACTTCCTACTCCCTAACTCCTTCCTCACGACCCGAGACTGAACCGACATCGCCTCACTGAGTCAATCCTGATCCCTTGACCCTGCTCCTCGATGACCTGTCACCAATCAATTACCGGTCACCCAAGGTCTATGCCGTTGGCATTATGTGCTCAAGCCACGATTGGTGGAAGTTTAGGTAGATCTGGTTGGTTGACATGGTGGTGGTCTATTGGATGAGCATCTCTTGGTTGTTTCTAAATAAGAATCCAGACTTCTGCTGGTTATGAAAGCCGTGAAATGTTCTACCTAGTTGTTAAAAGAAAGATAATTGTTAAGTCATCACTGTGGCCTACCCACCACCTCATCACATCACTTCCTGCGTCCACTTTCTGTCCCACCCTCTCATCCAGCCCTTTCCAATTAGACCACGCTCTGACTCAGTGTTCCTTGTGTGTGCCTTTTTTAAACCAGGTTGTTACTGTTGAGGAAGATTTATGTTTCCTGGTAGAACAGAGGCATTGAATGATAGATTTGTCTTTCCATTTGTCTTTTCCACTGGTCTTTGTTGGCCAGTGTTGAAAGGTTATATGCAGCTGAGCATGTTGGTGACAAAGACAGTCAGTAGTAAATAACACAACTAGCACTTCAAGTCAAGCCTCTTACTACAATGCCATTGGCACTATAGTCATCTATTGGCTAGCATATTGACTATTTGGCCATAGCACACCCATGGGTTTGCTAGTGGTGTGTGAATGCAGAATGGCATGAATGCTGCTCTGCAAATCCAAAGCAAAGCTCCCTTGAGTACTGAAACTGGGGGAAAAGATAACACCTAGACATTTACCTACACTGTAAAGTCCCCAATGTTAATTTAACTCTTAAGAGTGTAACCAAATGGACCCTTACAAGTTAATTTGGTTACATCTAAACAGTCAAATTAACATGGAGTTTTTACTGTGTACTGTTTGAACTACAGCTAGCTTAGAAGCATTCAGTGATAGCTTTTGTTGATGAAACAATTAAAACTTTTACTCGATGTGAGACATTTAAAACACCCAAAAGATCTTCTCTGCTGTTGGCCATTGGGGGCAGTATAGTTCAGACTCAGAGGATAGTGGTTTGACTGTGAATAGGGACCTCCCCCCATCTCCACCACACCTACACACATCTCAACCCACCAAGGCCTAGTACTGCTTAACGCATGTTCATATCTCATCTCAAATGTACAAAATACCAGTCATGCAAATACGACCGAAGTCTCGTGTAACACCCTCAGAAAAACACCACAGGATGTAAAGAGGACAAAAAACAAAATAAGAAAAAAACGTAAACCATTTTGTATTATAAACTATTTTACACTGCTTTGCATAATGTTTTTACATAACTTTTATCTATTATGTACAAATTATATAAGAAACTATATTGTAACTGTGGCTGCTGACTGGTAGAGTAGCAGTCGAGCCGGTATGTTTAACAAGGGGAGATGAAGCAAACTTTACAAATGGAGAACACAAGAAAATAATCAATATGGGATCAGTATCACAGACATGGATTAGGTTTTTACGTCTCTGGAAATCATTTAGGTGTAAAATATCTGGTTGGTGAAAACACTGGTGCATCACCATTGTGCGATGTAAGCTTCACACAAAAGAATTGTTGTAGCTTTTGACTGGTAGTTTTGTCAGCTTTACTGTCCAGTTTACCTAGTAACAAACCTCTGTATTGGAGATCTGTTCTAGAGAGAAGCCGGGGGATTTTCAATGTAACAACATTGGTACATCGGCAGGGTACTCAAATTAATTTCCTGTCCTGTTCATTGTCACCTTTAGTTCATGTTTGTGAAACTGATTAACACTAGTGATGGTCAAACCAAGACAAGTGAAGTACTGTTTAACCACTTTCAACCTGCCGCCCCTAATTTGGGCATGTCATTGTAGGTGAAAATGTTCAGACTTTTCTTCCTACAACAAAGTATATTGGGCTTTATTGGTTCAACTGGTTTCCACTGGAAGATGGGGTGTGATTGATCTAAGAGGCATAATAAAGTATGTTGACAAGAACGTTGCCATTTGCATGTCGTGACCACAGCCACGAGCACGCCTCCACAGTTCAAAAGGGCCATTTTGAATGTGTAGGTTATTTTTGCCCTGGTCTGGTCCGACGCCACATACCTTTACCTTTTGTTGATGCACAGAACAGGATGTGAGATGATGCTTCTGCTTTGTATACACAGAACACAATGTGAGATTATGCTTCTGTTGTGTATATAATACTACCTGGCGAATGTCAATGCCTTACCCACTATGCCACATCCCATTATTATCATTTAGCCTGCAGAAAAGGAATTTTTCCCATTGGTTTATTTTGTTTTCTTCCTCGTCTCTCTTTTTTGTTTCTTTTATTTTTTTTTTCTGTTCCTCTTTAAAGTTTTACAGACAGGATTGGAGGGAGGGAGGAAGGGATGGTTTGGCTGGCTGGCTGGCTGGCTGAGTTTTGATGTATACATGCCACAGTGTTAATGAATCCATTTGTAACTCAGAGTGTACAAATGCAACCAAATGGTTACATTTGTACACTAAGAATTAGGATTTCATTGTGTAGGATCAGATGCTTGCTTCTTGTGCCACACAGCTGAAACTGAGAAAATGTTTTGCTGCCATTTAGAAGAAAAAAGAGACAACCCCTAAAAATAGAAATACACTCCTAATTACACATAAACCTTGTGCAAGGCCAAACAAACTCACCATATGCCAACTATATTTTACTCTTTATTTACACTTATCCTGCATCTGAGCAACACACACATACACACTGATGTGACAGTTGTAAGAAAGAAACTGAAGTTGAAACTAAAACCGCTGCAAATAGTTTGGTAGCACCGTCACTTTTTATTGTTCTCAACATGAAGTAGAAGATTGTATAATAGTTGTTTTATTCTCCCCCTGATCCTCTGCTCAGTGTGTTGTCTTGGGACGGGTTGCTCGGTATCTCCACCTTCGATCTGTCTAAAGTTTATGATACATGGGCACCTGTGGACTGGAATTACTAGTGGTCACTGGTCATAATTGTAATGGATCTGAAGTTGTTAAGTCGTATGCAACATTTTGAAGTCATGTAGATGTGCACACCACTTGAAAATGTGACATTTTTGTCAAGCAACACTTAATTTGTGATTAAAAAAATTGCCAAACGTGCACTATAAATATATGTATATACATATATGTATATGTATTATGATAACTATATATTGGATATAGTTATTATGGTAACTATCCAACTGCAGTTAGTTGGATATAGTTATCATAATTCCCCATCAAAATATACTTTAAAGTATTGCCCATGTATCATTGCTTTCCCCTGTCCTCTTCTGTGTCTGTGTATTGACCATGTTGCTAGTGAATTATTACTATTAGCTGATATTCTGATTTTGTTTTTCTTTTGCCTCTTGTTTTCTTTGGCCTCTTCTGTGTGAAGAGTAGTTAGTTTATCATTTATATATTTAATTTGCCATTTGTAAAACGTTGCCAATATTTAAGTACCTGTTACAACACTATCCCTCTCGCTCGTTTATTTTCCTTTTCTGAATCTTTCACTTTTTGCCATAGCAGGATGGAGAAAGAAAGAAACAACAATAAAACACACGCACTCACATGAAGATTACTCATTTTAACACGATTTAATCTAGTGTGAGTCTTGAAATATAATAACTTGATAAAATAAGGTGGGATAAAGTTTGTCAAAGGCTATGGCAGATCGCTCTCCTTACTTTATTAAAGAAACGAGTTGAAATGAGTTGATTTGCTTGAGAGAAGTCCAATGTTCTCTTCTTTTAAATCAAATTAAGCTTTAAGACTCATTACTACACTATACTTAATACATTGTTAAAATTGGCTATTTCTCTCGTTAAACTACAGACTAAATAAGGGTGCTGGGATTGAACTATTAAAAAGGATAATTGTGTTTTTCTTTCTTTTTTTTTCTTCTGGTGCCAATGAGAAGTGAAATGGCCTGCTTAATGGTAGCCAATATGCACAGGAAGACTGGAGACTACTAGAGTCCAAATTAGCTTTACTTTAGGTTCCTGAGCATCGCTGGTAATAGAATATGAAAAGGGATCGGCTTTGGAAGAATGATGAAAAACATTTGTTTGTTTTATTTTTGTTTTGTCATAAGTTTGGATATCAATAAAGCATTCCTTTAAATTACTAAATGGTCTGTGGCTTTGATTATTTCTGGTTTCTCCCAAAACAGTATAGCCTTGTAAGTTTAATAATCTTGATACTATTCCCTTGTATACATTTTTCTCTTTCAGGTCTCGGTACCTAGCTATGTTCTAACTGCATACTTAATGGGGCAGTTGGAACATTCAGTGCTATAGGTAGAGAATTCCTCTGTGTTGTGAGTGGCTGCATAGTAGAATGCATTTTTACTTGACTTGTGGTCAGAGGAGTAGCCTACCTGTGGAGAAAAAAGAACTTCTGGGAACTCAGATTAGTGGAGAAGTAGCTGACCAGTGACCACCATTAACTTCCAGAATACATTTTAAGTTAAATATCAAAATGTCAAGCAGTTAGCCTATGTGAGATTAACTATAGACAAACTCACACCTTCAACTTCAGCTCAGACTTGTCACATCACAAGTTTCCATTATAGGCCTAAGATTATTATCTCCCTTTGTCTTTGGCCTGGCAGAGGCTAGCCAGTCTATGACCTCCCAAGTAGCCACCCACAATAAATAACAGGTGTAACTGGGCAGCCCAACTAGAAAGACTTTTGGAAAAGTGGCTTAAATTGGGTTGAAGGAGTAGGCTAGTAGAGAATGAGGGGAATATGGAAGATGCTGAAAGAGGGTGGGAGAAGGTGGAAGAGTTTTAGATGCAAGTGGAGCAGCTGACAGAGTGGGAGGAGGCTAGAGCAAGGTGCATGATTCTGAAGAATTATTGTGGACTAGCCCTTACCCGTTCAAAGATATGAGCTCTGAAATGATGTGCAGTGTGTGGGTTATGGGGTGTGCACTGTGCACACAGTATATGAGGGATAGAAAGTAACTTTAACTGGTGCTTGCATGATAATATGTAGGAGCATCAATGTAAGAAATACCCGTTTCGTTTAATGGCTACAGAGATACTGTGTACCGATCTGCATGATTTTTGGACAACATCTGTAACAGGGCCAGAAAGTGACAAACGGGCTTCACAGTTATGTTAGGTGTGTTCATATGCTAATGGTGATGCGATTTCAGATCAATTGCTCCAGCCACTGAGGAGAAACGCTGTTTCAGACAGACAGACAGACAGACACTCAGACAGACAGACAGACAGACAGACAGACAGACAGACAGACAGACATTCGGAAAATTATATGTTTGATGAGAAGGCGAAGAATGTGGATACATGGGAGCTCAGTGGCAACATAATCTGAAATGTAAACAAACAAAACAAACATCTAAAAACTTAGCCGAACACTTGAAGTCAATCTTAGCCTGGCCCTATAGACTAACAACTGTGAAATAAAAGAATGTATGTCTGTAACAATATCTTAGGTATTAGTCCAGGCAAACTAGCGTTTTACGAGAAAGTAATTGTAAAAGATTTTTTTTCTTCACAGACCTTTTCTATAAGGTCTCCAGAACAACATACTAAAAGTCCTAAGAAATCCCAGTTGCGGAAATATGTTTGACAGCTAGGGTAATTTTCAGTCTCATTCACTTGCTATACACTACACTATAAAGGCAAAAATGACTCCCAAAAAATCTGCTTTAAGTGGGATGTGAGGGGTCAAACTAGGGGTTATTAATTATTCTGAATCCATTGCAAGCATTTGTTTGGCATGAAAAACATTCCTTGGGCAAGAAATGACCCCACAATACGATGGTTTAGTGATGAGTCATCAATTTTCACAGCCTTTTGGGGTCCGTTTTTAGCCCAAGGAATGTTTTTCATGCCAAACAAATGCTTGCAATGGATTCAGAATAATTAATAACCCCTAGTTTGACCCCTCACATCCCACTTAAAGCAGATTTTTTGGGAGTCATTTTTGCCTTTATAGTGTAGTGTATAGCAAGTGAATGAGACTGAAAATTACCCTAGCTGTCAAACATATTTCCGCAACTGGGATTTCTTAGGACTTATAGTATGTTGTTCTGGAGACCTTATAGAAAAGGTCTGTGAAGAAAAAAAATCTTTTACAATTACTTTCTGTTTTGGGTCCAAAATGAGCTAGTTTGCCTGGACTATATGGCTATATGGTGAAGTGAAGTGTCACAGTGCGCCTCCTAGAGTTGATGGATAATAATGCTGCTGTGCAGTGTGAAGCGATCACAAGTGGAATCAATTAGTTGGCTGATTGAACAGGAGGTGGTTATTTCCTTGTGCTGTGGCAGTGACGCAAACCGTCTTGGAACGGTGAGAAATCGAGAATACAAGATGATTAACTACTGTGTTTGTTTGGACAACATTGTTCTTTTCTTTTTGTTCATATTTTTGGGGACTGGAATCGTCAATATGCAACGCTAAAAAAAATCCAGAAACGTCCTCCCTGCCTCAGTGGATCAATCCAGGTGTGTGAGAGTCTGCCTAGCCTGTGGTCCAGTTTTAAGTACTGTATCGGTGGGACTACACCAAAAAATGTGCACATACGCGCGTACTGTCCGTGAAGAGGCTCGCGTATGCGTAAACGCTCCAGGCTACACCAAGGAGGCAGTATATGTGAGGAAGACCAGATAGTCTATGTACAAAACGCATAGGCGTGCTTAAAAAATAGAACCAATCCTATTTTTAGGGAATGCGTATCCGTGGTTCGCGCTATCCGTACGCCTGGTGTAGCCGGCTGAATTGATATACATTGGCTCTATCCAAAACGCGCATACGCGCGTGCGCCCCGCATACGCACGCATACGCACTGACGCGCGCGAAACGGCTTGGTGTAGTCCCACCGTATAAGTCAGTAAAAGAAACTACAGCCTGTAAGTAAGATGGACGGTGGCCGTGGTAGTTGGAAATGTCTGCCAATTTCTGACAGTTTCGGTTGGCTAAAATGTTTTGTTTTGACAGACAACCTTAAAGGGCCAGTTCACCTCTGGGACAACCAGATCTTATTTTATTGTTGTTTGGGACACGATCAACACAATCCTGAGTTATTTTTTGTGTTCAAACTGTGTTTTGAGATATTTTAGTATTTCAGCATGAATGATGATGCATTTTGCATCATATGATGCAGCATGATGACCCATATGATGCAAAATGCATCATCATTCATGCTGAAATACTAAAATATCTCAAAACACAGATTGAACACCCTTTAATAGGATGTGAAATATACAGTATGTGGCTATTTGGTGCCACTAGGTGGCAGTATGGCACTATGCAGACATCCTCTGCTGCAATGAAATATAGTAAAAGTATTGGAAATTGGAAATACTCAAGTAGGCTAAAGCACAAATGCCTCAAAATTGTACTAAGTATATAGAACTTGAGTAAACGTACCCTAGTTGTTACTTTACACCAGTGGTTCTCAACCTTGTTCTATTTTGGTGGGTCCCCAGATGATTAACCTAATGTGCAACATTGTTTTCTCACTCAACAGTAAACAAACCAACACAAAGTTTAAGTGTATAGAGGTTATATGCACACTTCTAACGTGACAATTTAAGGACTTTTCTCTAAAATGACAACATTTGTCAAATATTAGTGGCAGAAATTGTGAAAATAGACGATAGGCTCACACAGGGTTGTCAACATTGGACGGTCAGAATCCAGGAGATTATTTTTTTGGGGGGTGCGCGGAACTCCCCTACCGGGGTCTGGGGGTCCTCTCCCCAAAACCTCTTAACAGATATATATATTTTCCTGTGTTCTGTTGAATTTTGTGCATGTTCGATACTTTTATCAGGCTTGCTTTACTAGCACTGGTACAATTTTAGCCTTAAAATGCCAAATGTATGTGAACGAATAATAATGACTTCTCATCTTTAAGTCATTTAAGTATAATTATGATCTTTCTTGCATGCATTGCCCCCAACCCTAAAGCGGGGCGTCTGGGGGTCCTCCCCCAGAAAAAAATGTACATAGTAGATGTAATTTCCTGTGTTCTGGTGAATTTTGGGAGTTTGATACAAAATCCAGGAGAAATCCAGGAGATTTGCCAATCCAGGAGACTCCCAGGAGAGGGGTTCAAAATCCAGGAGACTCCTGGGAAATCCAGGAGAGTTGACAAGCCTGGGCTCACAACGGCGTTGTCTATTTTCACAATAGAACCGTCATATCATACAGAATGTCCCATTTCACACGTTTTCCAGAGAATAAAATGTAGAGAACTCATTTGAAAATTCATTTTTAAAAATTTCTAATCAAAATCTCCTTAGTAGTAACTAAAACGAGTCTTTTGAACGGCTCTTTGAAAGGAACGGATCCAAGAGATCCAGCTCACTTCAAAGAGCCATAAATCCCATCTCTATTGTTTTACTCGCCAGCTGAGCTCAGCGCGTGAGCGCGTGCGCTACGTGAGCATCGAGCATGCCGAGCATGAGCAGCAGCATCCCTTCAGTTCGCTCCGCCCCGAAGAGATGTCTACGTCACCTCCCCTCCTGCTCTCTCGTATAAATGCACCAGCGGAACCTCGCTGGACAAGCAGAGAAACATCGGACGGAAATCCGAGCGTGTACCTTGGAGGGTTACATTTACCCAAAACTTCTTTTCAAATGGGCCCCGTCGCCTAGCGTTTATTCCCCCCATCCCCAGCCTCGCCGACCGAGTTGTACTGGTTGTACTGGGCGCTAGTACTGCTGAAGACCGAAGCACATCTGGGTCACCCACAAGGTGAGCTTTGTTCAGAGAGAAGATGGTGGATTATTATTTCTGATCGCCGTTCGGGGAGGGGAAGACAAGGCAAACCTGAAAAAAAAAAAACAGAAAATAGCCGATCTACAAGCTCACAGCGCGTCGCGTTAGGGAGGCGCTGTGAGCTTGTAGATTGGCTATTTTCTGTAGATCGACGCCGTCGTACGGACGAACGAGTCTTCTTTAGCCGTCCACACACACCAAGCACTATCATTTTGAATCTTGTTTTTCTATCAACTCAAGCTGATAGCGGAGTCCACACCACAACTAAACGACCGTTATAACGGTTATAGTTAACAGTGCTTGGCACTTTTTTGATGCTTTCTCAAAGCTGAGGTCGTGGAGGTTATTGTTTTGTTTTGTCCTCTCCGGCAATGCTTTGTTTTGATCCAGTCATTTACTGGACTTTAACTGTAAAGATGTTAGCAACTAACACTTTAAAAAATGTTCTTATTTTCGATTGTTTACAATAAAGTAGCCTATAACATTCCACAACATGATCGAGTGGGAAAACTGGTGGGTGAACATGAAATCGCTGACAATGTCATCTATTTCGGCTATGTCTTTGTTTTGAATGTCACACCCTGACCCCAAACATTGACATCGTGTTCCACACAGCTCCTTTTTGTTTTTAAAGGTGTTCCCTCAAATATAACCTTTTTTTTCATATATTTTGGCCGTGGACGTGGGAGTTGTTAAAGTGCTTCCCCCTGCCTGATGATGACATCAGGCCATAACCGTCGCAGTCTCTTCTGTCATGTAAACACGTGACGTCATTTGATTCGTTTAGGTAGGACTAGGACTATTGGTTTGTGTGTGTGTGTGTGTGTGTGTGTGTGTGTGTGTGTGTGTGTGTGTGTGTGTGTGTGTGTGTGTGTGTGTGTGTGTGTGTGTGTGTGTGTGTGTGTGTGTGTGTGTGTGTGTGTGTGTGTGTGTGTGTGTGTGTGTGTGTGTGTGTGTGTGTGTGTGTGTGTGTGTGTCGACAAATTGACAGTTTAATTTGTAAAGAAACACTTCTTTCTTAAGTGACTTTTATTTGATTAATAACAATTGATAAATGACATGATTAATACAATGTCTAACATATTAATATTAAAGGGTTTTATGCCCTAACAATTTGTCATTGACATTTTCTGATTCTTTAAGATGAGTCAAAACATTTTTGAAAAGTTAGAACGAACAGATAAACAGTGCCTCTGGCTTCCCTTGGACGTCTGCATGTGCAGGAGTAATAATGAAATAGCGTGAGAATTCAATAAGGTTTGTAATTTGGGTACACTGTATGGAACCCATTTCGATTCATTTTCGGTGCGTATCGAGTATCGTGACAGCATACACAGAGTGTGTGTGTGTGTGTGTGTTTGTTTTTTGTTTTGCTATTTTATGGAACACAAGACCCAATTTTGTATTTTAATAGATCATAAGACATCTCGCGTCAATTCATATATTTTTTTAACTCTGTTCCTCTTCCTTCCTCTAGTTTCCATCAAGCACAGCATACAGCAACCAGCAGAGTTAGAATGGCAGCCATTCCAGCAGGCGGTTCTCTCATGGCGACCAACGACTACTACCGAAGTGGGTATCTTTTCTTCACATCAGCCACAGTGGTGTTGTAATGGCATGGCAGGCAGACCAATGTTTCCAAATGCATTTCCTAAACGGAAGGTGACAAAATGAATGATTCACAATTAGAGGGGTGCATTTTCAATATTATATTCTATATCACTGTAACTTGGCCCACACAATAAAAGATTGTGGTCTGACCCTTAGCCTATATCATTATCTTAGGGTGGGAACTCAACTGTGAAGACTGTTACTGGCTTCATGAATAGATTTGATTCCTGTGCCATTTTTGAGTGAGAGTACATCTGGGTGTGTCTGGCTTCTCATAGAGCAGTGTCCTAGAATAGAGTTGTAACCCACCTGAGTGAATCGGATCCAATTTTCCTTGCACTGCCTCTAAGCACTTATGTTGCATAACTCAGAGCTAATGGATTTTGGAATAGCATAACCCCCCATGCATTCAAAGTTTCAAACCCACAATGCTTGAATTATATGGAAAATGGTGGGCTTCCAGTTAAAATGTTCACTATCACTTAGATATGTTTTGAACCAAGCAAGAGACATTTCTACATGTCAGCACATGCCCATTTCCCTTTTACAAACTGCTGGTTTTGATGAATCACTCAAGCCTCACATTGTCACGTTCCTCCCCTTCTCCCACTTATCTTTGCTCTGCAGGGCGCATTGGCTCTACCTCCAGCAGCAGCTCTTGTGGCAGTTCGGAGTACACTGGAGAGGTCATCCCTCACCATCCAGGTGTGTGTTGAGTGGTGGTGACGTTTTACTATGTTCTTGTTACCCTGAGTTATACTTTGTTGCGAATTTGGTCACGCACTGAATTTAACAGATCTGCCAGCTCAGAGCTTGTATGTAGACCTGCTATTTTTGGTGTGCCCCAAACAAGGCTACTTTGTATATCTTTGTTTTTATACCATTTATACCACAAACACAAAGTGTAGGGGTTCAGATGTCAAAGTTCTCTCCCCCTTGAACCAATAATACTTTGTCATACAACCAAAAATAACGGTTTATTTTCGCTATAGACTAGACATTGACAGAATACAATGTATTATACACTGAAATCTTAGATGTCTTTGAACCAGTTGTTTCTCTTTCCTCACTTGAGAAAGGCAAACCTTGGATTGCAGAGTTATTAAAGAAAGTCCAAGGTGCATATGTTATTTTCTTTTTAATGATAAGCTGGGGAGAGAGAACTACTGTTATTGTGTAATACAGTACATATTGCAGTGGCTCCTGACATGCAAATAGCATTACTCATCAGTCTGATCTGTCCAATCTCACTTGTATATAACTTGATATGATTGCCTGGAGTGAGTCAGACATTGTCACTATTAGTCATTCTTGCACTGCTTTGTGCAATAATAGAATTGGAATAGAATTACTGGGACTGTAGACCAGTTTCTCCCACCATTCCAGTCTAGGTCCAGTGAGTTGACCAGTAATGCTGGATAGTTTTATAGGAGGACCTGCTGGACTAGAGACATGCTGGGTCAGGAGTGTTAGTCTAACCTTTTAAACTACTAGGTCAGTGTTTGAGCAGTGTCATGGTTCTAAAAGTGGAACTGTGATGAAGTTACTGTAAGATTATTTGACTGCCTGACATCTGCCGTTCATTTTAGTTGCTTAAACTGGACTAGAGACAAATGCTGGGTCAGGAGTGTTAGTCTAACCTTTTAAACTACTAGGTCAGTGTTCGAGCAGTGTCATGGTTCTAAAAGTGGAACTGTGTTGAAGTTACTGTAAGATAATTTGACTGCCTGACATCTGCCGTTCATTTTAGTTGCTTAAAGCAACTGTCCCTTGACCTATATTTGGTTTCAGCAGTCATTGCTGTATCATTATCATTGAATAATTATATCGTCTCTGTCGGGCAGCCCCACATTATTACTTTTGAGGATTCAAATTTAAAAACGTCAAGCTTAAATATGTGGTCAATTAGTGAAACTTCTAGTGTAATCTTTACATTTGAAAGAAAATGCATGAAGTGTAACGTGACACATCCTGATTTCAGTTTCATTGAAGGCATGATTCATCACCTGCTGGTTGTAATGACTGTCCCATAGCAGAAGGTTCCCACATTTCAGCCACAGCTGTAGTGTTCATAGTGTCTTTGAGCAGGTCACTGATACCCCCTTCTCCAGTCCCTCCAGATTTAATGTAACATTATATCAGGAAGCATTGGAAGCTATTGGGACACTCCGGTTATTTGAGTGGGAAAATGAAAGACCCACAGCTCTGTTTGACACAGTTTCAAGAACCTGACCTACTAACTATTTTTGGCAACCAGCCATGACACTGCAAATCAAATGAGCTGGAGGCAGGGAGGAACGAAACTTATAATTACAGCTTTCTGGGCTTGAATGGCACAGTGTCTAGTCTGGCATGGAGCCAAGCTTATGGCCAAATCAGGTCAAGCACAGAAAGCTGGGTTATCATTCTCTCACTGACTGAACGTGGCTGATGAAACAGGCTCTTGCAAACACACAGGACTTAGATTGAACATGTATGCACATGCATACACAGTCAGGCATTTAGGATTGGTTTTAACACAACTTCATTAGTTCTGGGACAAAATATATGCTGTACATATCTAGCTTTTATAACTAGGCTGGGTACAAACCAGTAAATGACTTGACTGTTACACACACACACACACACACACACACACACACACACACACACACACACACACACACACAGCAGCTGTCATATTTTTCATGTCAGCAGTAGTCCTTGCATAATGCGTATTTGACAGTTGCCATATACTGTATGTCAAGAAATGCAGCCCGTCACTTACAGTATGTGATCAGCAGGTCTAGCTTTTAGTCTGTTAGAACAGCTGCGTACGGTCCTGTTGAATGTTACTGACTGTTCTGTCTGGCCTTCAGGTCTCCCGAAGCAAGACTCTGGACATTGGTGGTCCAGTTTCTTCTTTGGGAAGCCGAACACACCTGGGATGACTCCCGTAACTGAGGAAGCACTGCAGAAGTAAGTTCACAGAAGTCCTGGTATAGTGCATTCTTGCACTATACTGTCAACAACAACCACATAGTAGAATTTGTGTCATGATTTGTGTTGTGCTCATTTTAACCTGCATGTCAATGTCCCTACAAGAAAACGTCCTAATATAGTAATAACAAGCCAGTATTGTTCTGCTAGCTCCAACCCTATGAAACGGGGTGTGCGATTGCTTAATAATGATTGCCCAACAACCAAACTAGATCTGTACTTTTCCATCCAATGGAATAGAGCTGGCTCAGTCAAGTAATGGGGTTAACTATGCTGTGGGTTGGCCCTCCACCAAGACATTGCACTGTGGTGAAATGTTCTCGTATGCACATTACATGACCATTTATTAAAACCAGCTGACACGGCAGAATTTTGTGTTTAACCTGTCCTCTGTCGATTTTAAAGAGACTACATCACTTCATCTGCCTTGCCTTTGATCTTACTTTACTTTTCTTTTTTTTTCTTTGTTTACTTTGCGTCCATTTTATGTTAGCATTTCTTTATTCATGTGTTTATTCTTGCTCCAACACTGTTGATTGTTCTACACTGACAGAACTGCTTCGTCTGTTTAAATAGCAGGAAAACTCTGTCAACAATGTGCGCAACATAAAAATTATCTTTCAGTTAACCCCTATTTGGTATCTCTCTCTCTTTCTCTCTCTCTCTCTCAGGGCAGGGGTCCCTGGTGCGGTGACAAATGGCCAGATCACCTGTGTTGCCAGGGAGATGGTGATGCGTCGCCAGGTTAGCGAGACGAGTGAGTCGGGAGGCCCCACCTCTCCTTGACGAGGCCCTGCCCCACCCCCCCTACCCTGTCCCCTGCTCCGGTCCATTCCCCAACCCCCCTACCCTGTCCCCTGCTCCGGTCCATTCCCCAAACCCCCCTACCCTGTCCCCTGCTCCGGTCCATTCCCCAAACCCCCCTACCCTGTCCCCTGCTCCGGTCCATTCCCCAACCCCCCACCCCGTCCCACACTCCGTTCCATTCCACGCCTTGGGGGAATCGAACAGACAAACCGACCAACCAACGCTAGGTGACGGGATGAAGTCCCGTTTACAACCATTTTACGTTAATAATTATTATTTTTTATTAAAAGTAGAACAGGCTGCTGTACTTGTTTATTTTGTTTTTGTAACTTGTGTTTTTTTATCGCCAAAAAGATAAAATAAAATGAACAAAAAAAGAGAAGACGACACGATGAGCGCCATGTTGATCCTTTTTTTTTTTTTTTTACATTTGTACAGTCCTTGTCTCTGTAATACTGTGGTGCATACATACGAACATGTCTGTTTGTTAAAGTTTTTTTCACTGGTGTCACCCTGTGATTGGATTGCAGTTACAATAAAGTAGACTTGCAGCCTAAGATCTGTTTCTTTGTACTTATTTTTATTATAAAAGAATAATTGTGGTATAGAATCACTTATGTATACATACAGTAAGTTGGTCAAAATGTGGGAGGGAATGTGTAAAGGTAAAAGAAATGATAAACTGGCATGATAATTGAGATCTTAAATCTTTAACGGACAACTTAATTTTATTTGTCACATCACAAGAAAGTGAATAAGAGGTGAAATTATTCTAGATATGAATTACAGTTACATTTAAAAAAGGGGGGAAAAGCTGTACAATATCAAATAAACAGTGTGTATATTAGTCCACTATTGAGTACACAGCAGCATATTCGCTCATAATTGTTATGGATGGTACACAACATGTGCTGTGCTTACTCTTAACATGTGGTTCTGATGCGTCAGTGGATCCACTCTCCACGAGGCAGGAAGTCAAACTCGACATGCTTGTTTGCCAAAGAGCTGGTTTCTGACCATGTATAGGATCTGTTCCCAGAGAGCTGAATGTTCCCTCTCAGTCACTCTCCTCCTTGTTCTCGCTGCATAGTCAGTGGGATTGTAGTTATGCAACTGTTGGCACAGGGTCAGGAAGAGTATTGTCAGTAAATTCCATCTGAGCATTTGCCTGGCTACAAATACAATTCTATACTGGGATCATCTCCCCCCAGTTCTTTTTGCAGATTTTAAACTTCTCCCCAATTTTGCAACAACTAGGCAAAATCTAATGCTCTTGTTAACTGTCAGTCATTCTGTCAGGTGGAGAGCCAGGAGAGGTGTTTGCTGTGGACTTTCAACTTCAACATCAAATATCATCTCAAACACCATAGTGTGAAAGACCTGATGGTGCAAAAGCTAATTTGAGGTTTCACATCCCGTAGGTAGTGGGGGTTGTCGCTCTCCATTCCGACATGTCGCCACTCCGAAATTGACTTCTTATTGTCGGAGTGGCGACACTTCCATAGAGGTTAAGTTTAGGGTAAGGGTTAGAGATAGGGTTAGTGTCGGAATGGAAACATGTCGGAGTGGCGGGGTGTAACCCGTAGTGGGTTTGAATCTTAGTCTTGGTAAGTCTTTATCTTTTTTGATCTTTGTAAGGTGGGCAGCACTAAGGCAGTTTGCCTCCCTCCCTGTCCCCACTCTTTTAGCTCCGGTAGGGAGGAACCCACTTCCAGAGGGAGGAGCTAAATAAAGGTACTCATTAAGCAAAAATATATTTTAGCATTATTTTTTTTATATCCTATTTATTTGTGTTAAGTATTGTATTATTGTGATTTCCTATAGACGGGTTTCTGGTCCACGTCACGTTTGATTCGGTACCAAAATTAGCCAATGAAACCAGGCTTAACCAGCGCTCCCCAAAACAACAGGTTTGGGGATTGGACGGACTGATTACATGATACAGTCACTTGTGCATTTAGTCTCAATGTTTGTAAACAAGAAACCCGTCTATTACCTTGAGTGTTTTTTTTTGTCTCCCATTGTTTCATATTAGTTTAATGTGACAGTTGTTTTTTTCTTTCTTTCTTTTTCTGTTTTAGTTTGGTATTTGTGGTAGTTGATTATTGAGTTGTGTTTGAGTTTGTACACTGAACCTTCGGTTTTCTAAACCCTAAAGACCTTATTGCTTGAGCCACACTGGCATGAACGATGCACGTGAGAACAAAATACTTAACCTTGTCTGAAGCATAAAACAAACTCCAATTCCACTTTTCAGAGTTGAACAATTTTAACACAAGCAGCTGATTCTGCAAACTCCCCTGTTCTCCTTCTCAGTATGAGTTTGCATCATGATGCATGACTAACAGATCTATCACAAATCCTGACACATGCATTTCCCTGTACTGTAGAATGGGCCTGTGTAAGCATGACTGTGTCCCCTGCCTGTTCACCTCCTTTCTCCCCCTCTCTCCCTCTGTCCATCTCTGTCTGTCCCCATTGAATTGCAGCAAGTGAGAGGAAAAACAAACAATAGGTGTTCAAAATGGCTTCCATGCATGATGGAGCTGAAAGGTTGAAAAGAGGATTTGTTCTGCGGCTCCCAGTCCCATTTGAAGGGACCCTATTCACCTACTGCAGCAGTTTTTCCAGCTCATTGGGTGTTCAGTCAGTGACGTAGATTAAACAAGGGATGGAAAGGATCTCTTCTCTGTCTCTGTCTATGAGGCCATATCTGTCACTGTCTATCTTTCCAGTATTTTCCATTGCACTCAGCTCATTTTGCATTATTCTTCTTGTCTACTGCAAGAAGAAAAAAGGTTTATGACTGAATGTCTAATTTCTTTTCCATTTCTACTTTGATTTCCTCTACAGGTTGAATACAATATTGAACCTGAGTTATGTATAATGACATAGCCAGGGATGTGTAATGATAGGATTCAGGGTTACTCGTTTAAAGGGATCCCTGGCTAATACGACAAATATGCCTAATTGTCCTCTATAAATACAATGTAAAATTAAAAACACCTCAATTATTTTATTTCTTCTAGAAATAGCAAATCTTTCACTCAATAGGGGAAATGCCCGTTGCAAGTTGATGATGTCATAAATGTAATTTGTGATCTATCCCTATGGAATGTATGGCATGCATACATGTGCAAATAAAAACAAACGTAATACTTCCAATGGTTAATATGAGCATCAAATCAATATTTCAAATGTGTTTGTGTTTTTTTTTTTGCACATGCATGCCATAAAAATGACACATGACATTTATGATATCATCAACTTGCGACAGGCATTTCCCCTATTGAGTGAAAGATTAGCTATTTCTAGAAGAAATAAAATATTTAAGGTGTTTTTAATTTTACATTGTAGTTATAGAGGACAATTATAATGTATTAAGGCATATTTGTCGTATTAGTCAGGGATCCTTTTAAGGTACACTCTCTCTCTAACTCTTTCATGTTATAGTATAGTAACATCATACTATAGAATGATGTAATCTATGGTGCTTCCCTATTTTCTGTGGTGCTTCCTATGGTACTTCCCTGTCTTCTATGGTGCTTCCTATCGTGCTTCCCTGTCATTTATTGTGCTTTCTATGGTGCGTCCCTGTCTTCTATGGCACTTCGCTGTCATCTATGGTACTTCCTATGGTGATTCCCTGTCTTCCATGGTGCTTACTTGGCGTTGCATGGATGCATGGATTTAGTGACAAGGAGGAATATAACCAAGCATATGTAAGTTTATTGTTTATGGAATACTACTACAGTACAGACTACAAAGTTGTACTTTTGCTGTTTGCAGTTATAAACCACTAAAGCTTCTCACTACAGTATATGATTTGCGATGACATAGTGGCACTACTGTGACATGGTAAAAAATATCTCTCTTTCATAATATTTCTGTATGGAGGTTTACAGTATGAGCAAAAATGTATGCATAACAGAGACAAACAAAAGTCAAAGAGAGAAAGTCAAAGGAAAACGTTCACATCTATCTTCAGTCGAGTTCAAGAAAGAAAAGAGGAATGCATTGAGTTCTGACAAACCAAGAAAGAAAAAACAAAACAAAGATTCCATGAAATCTATTTGTATATCTAGACTCCGTGTATTACAATATGCCATATGAATTCCGTCCAGGACTTCATGGTACAATAATGGTAAAAAACAAACAAAACCTTTTTTGTTTAGAGGTTAAAAACAACAGTAGCATAATAAAGAATGTGCTTGTGGGCGTCTGTGTGTTGCAGATACAGAGGCTGTTTCTTGTAGAGTTCAGGCAAGGACAAGACACACCCAAGGGCTTTGAGAAAATCTGTCAGAAAGTGGTACTCCACGTCAGAGCGTCTACATCTATTGAGAGGGAGTTACAGCACTGTCATTGTTTTCCATTTTAAATAGAGAATGCAAAATTAATTGAGAAACCAATAGTTTGAGACAGCTGACTGCATTGAAACCCCTTGATATTCAACGTTTCTGAGGAATCAACCCCTTAAAATTCTAACACGAGAACAAGGGGCAGCGAGATCATAGTGTCATAACTCTCTCTAGAACAGGTCTGGTCCACGTACCTGCCAACTATGGAACAATAAAAGAACAGTCAAAAAGAATTATGTTTTCCTATGTAATTAACTTTTTTAGAAAGTCATTTTAGCAGTCAGCTATTTACCTGATTTCAACAAATTGTAATCACTGAAATAGCCATAAACCAGTAAGACGTCCTAAGGGCCGCCCGGGTGACAGCAGACTGCTGGCCGAGCGCTGGCGCTTTGGCATGGGATCAACTTTGACCAAAATAATTCATAGACCTGGTTGGTTGTTTAATTTAGACGAAATGTGGCCATATTTCCCCAACTATGGAGATGACTGACGTCTGACATCATAGATGACACAATATGTCCATATTGATATGTTTATTGATGTCATCAGGGATCTCCATATATGGGCATAAAAGGGACAAGGACAAAATTAATTTGCAACATCATTGTGATGTCAGAACAGGTCAGCTATATCCTTCTGCTGAGCTGGGATGAGGTGTCACGCACTGTGATGCACGCACACACGCACAGGATCTGCAGGTTTCTATAGTAAATGTGACCTACGGTCGCAATAAGTAAAAACAAGAAGGTCCCGCAGATGAATCTTTGATGAGTTGAGAAGTGATCTCCATGGTCAGAAGTCTGACAACCCAAAACACAGAGATTATTATTTTGAAATGCAAAATAAGTATGTTACCAAACGACTACCAGTTCTCAGTCTCTTTCTTTTCTGACATTTTCTCAGGTCTGTCCTCCTTAGTCGACACAGTACATCCCAAGGTGTCCAATCCTGAGAAACCCAGAATGCCAAATAAAAGGAAGTTAACAGTTCATATTGACATCATGAACTTCCCATCTGTCCGTGAACCAAACAATGAAGCGCTTTAATTTCTTCTACTTGACGCCTTGGTTGCCGGGGCTGGAGGGCTTGGTGTGGGAGGGGCAGCGAGAGGAGGAGGTGGAGCCTAGGACCACACTGACCCACAATCCTTTGGTTCCGACTCCACCTGGGAATCCTGGTAAAGGACATGGCAGAAGACAGAGAGAAGCGGGAAGAGAGTTGGCAGAGAGAAGTACAGAGGTTTAAGATCCATTTAAAGACAGGTGTAACAGTTAACGGAGTACTAGGGCCAACATGTTTGAGAGTACTCTTCACCGGACCACCATCATCGAAACACCAAATGAGGGAATGTCTTGTTACAATGGTGTTGCATCTCTCACTTAGTATAATCAATGTCAAAGCTCATTGAAGCCGTTCTTGCAGCACGTGGTGGCCCAACACCTTACTAACACACTTCTTTTAATTTGTCACCCATCTGTTCACAGTGGTGTCACACCAGATTCTGGGCCCTGGGGACAAGGATTCACTGTGGGCCCCCGATGAATGTTCTTCATTGGGGAGGGGGCTTTTCAAGGACCCCCTCCCCCTTGGGCCCTAGTAACTCAGTCCCACCCCTTGTGATGCTCTTGTCTGTTCATACAGTACAAGCAGACAAACTCCATTATAGGTGGCTTGTTCTATGGCGACACAGTAAACATGGATAGCCTATTAATCACCTATTATGACAGGGGACCAGGAGATGCCTGGTTCATGTGACAGACTGTACATTTAGTTCTGTATGTCTGTACGTGTATTCTTACCAGGTGGCGTGGAGAAGGTGAGCCAGACCGTAATTTGTCTCTGTTTGAGACTGGGAGATCTGTCTGTCTGACTTGTGAATACTGGTTTCACTGGCTCTGGGCTAGGAGACAAGTCTGAGTGAGTAATAGAGATAGAGAGAGGGGGAGAGAGAGAGAGAGAGAGAGATTGGTCTTTTGTTGTTGTGTCCAGTAATTAATAATAATATCTCAACATTAGAGAAAAAGAGGTGAACAGCCCCCCTCCACACACAAAAAAGAAATGCTGCACACCGTAAACACATTCCTTGAGATTATAGTGCTGTTTGAGATTGACACATTAAGCAGATTAAAAGCTATATTTTTCTGTCGGAAATCCTTCTCTCACATGTCACGTGTCGTGCACATATGAATGCTGTGAAAATGTAGTTTTCATCAACTTCATGGAAAATGGAATCTCAGGCAGGAGCTGATGTGTTAAAGAACTATTCATTTAACGTGTTTTGCCACCATGGGAAATCTACCTATAATTGATGTTATAACATCTAATGTCCAGACATCTAATGTCCAGACAAATTCCAAATATCAAATTATATCGCCCCGTCACCCACTTTGAAAACCCCTTCCATAGATAATGCCATAGATTCTATGGCATGTGTTGATGTGCATGCAGGCGGGAATGTATTTTGTTGTAATGAGTACATATGCATGCATGTACATTTGCACATTGTGAATTATTGTATTCTACTAATCCTCTCTGCTTGTGGCATGACACATAATCCCCTTCCACCCTGTGTCCCGTGTTCATGATACATAGTGTGCACGTGCACACAAACAAACAAATACAGAACCTTAAGGTCATTCAAATTCACGTTTGGTCATCATGAGAGCTGTTCTCTTACAGAGCAAATTAGGAGATCATAAAACAAAACAATAAAACAATAAAATAAAGAATTACATTTGAATTGGGTCACTAATGGCTTTACAGAGCAAATCAGCTGTGGAAATACAGGCTCAGGTAAACACAGGGTTTGAAAGGTTCAGGAAAATGATAAGAATAGCTAAATGGGACAAAGGTGAAGCGGTAAGCAAACAGGATGTTATGAAGTCAGAGAGAATGGCACTTGGCACAAATGGAACCAAAGGGATGCCATGGTTACATTTGCACACTCAGATGTAAAATGAACACTCCAGAGTCTACTGTGCGAGTCCATCGTAGGCGGAGCATGGCTCAATTGTCAAAGGTAAACACACACACACACACACACACACACACACACACACACACACACACACACACACACACACACACCAGGGGTGGCAATATATAGCTGAATGGGTGGCGGAGCCGCCGAGTTCGATTCCCGGTCCTGGCAATCTGTGTCCTCGAGCAAGACACTTAACCCCTACCTGCTCAAGTCCGACCACTCACCACTGTGTGTGTGTGTGTGTGTGTGTGTGTGTGTGTGTGTGTGTGTGTGTGTGTGTGTGTGTGTGTGTGTGTGTGTGTGTGTGTGTGTGTGTGTGTGTGCGTGCGTGCGTGTGTGCGTGTCTGTGCATGTGTGCATGTGTGTGGGTGCGTGCGTGCATACTCCTGTAGAAGTTGTTCCTGGCGAGCAGGCAAGCAGGAGAGTTGACACTGGTCATGGTGTCTGTCAGGGTCACTGGACTACAGGTTCAGCTTCCTGGGAAAAGATAGAGTGATAGGAATTAAACGAGGGACAGACGGTGCAGCGAGGGAGAAATATGCACACACACCGCTATTTACAGTATATAGATATGAGGGTGTATACAAAGACAACAAGAGACAGATAGATAGAGGTGTGCATGTTAATAGAAAGATGAGATGATCCAATCAAATGTGCAACTCATGAGCTTTCCACAATGCTTCATACATCTTTCGAAAAGAAAAGTCTGTTCACTTGTAACAGTGGAGACATCCTATTGTTCAAAATGCAAATGTCTCATTCGGTTTCTCTTCATTTCTCTCTACTAGTCTCAAAGCCGTACCACTACTCACCGAATATATTCGATCTACAAGCTCACAACCGGTAAATCAGGCAAAGATAAGCTGCAGGTGTGCAGCTTATGTGCACATGGCTGCTATGTTCTTGGAATGGAAGAATGGATACATTGGGAGGATGATACCCAGAATGCATTGTGTGGTGAACAAAAAGCCTTACTACTCCAATATTCATAAAATGCTGTAAGTAAGGACATGTATGTGCACACACATGTACAGTATGCGTGCACGCAAACACAGTATGCCAACCTTCACACGTGCACACACATGCACACGTATGGGTGCGTGTGATCTCAGCCAAAATATAAAAGCTTTTTAGATAAAACGGTTGTTGGTACACTGATCTAAGGAATAGACTGGTACAAACTGGAATAAATTAAACCTGTTCAGGGGTGACTAGTACATTCTGTCTACAGGCCAGTTGGTTCATGGCTTCACAAATAGGTCAGACCTAATTCGTGAACATGAACAATACTACACCGTGAAATTCTAATTTGTTCATTTAACACGGAGAGTATAATGCACCCAAATGGACGTATTTTCATCCTGAAAATTGCCCTTGCGATGGACTCAAGGTAAAAGAAAACAGTAAACAGATGAGCTGCTGTGGATGAAGCTCTCTCGGGGAGAGGAGACAGAACACATTGTCAAGGTTAGGAATCTATGGAAGGAGCTCATGTCCCACAGGGGATTAACAAGGGTTAAGAAAGTAGGATTCAGTTTCAGGTGGAACTTTATTCATCCCACAGGGAATTGTTACAATTGCCAAAAACTACGTTGGGAAATAGAAAATAGAAAGTACATGACTAAGAATCAAAAAGGACATTGCTCTATTCTTATCCCCTCCCCAAATAAACACTGACAATATGGCCTGTTTGGTCTGTATTCACAACATCCTTGTGTCTGTGTGAAATACTGTGAGCCATTCTCTCTGGATTACAACAGCTTCTATGCCAAATATTTATTCCTGCCAGCCTACCTTCTGTCTGACTGACTTTTAGTCTATAAACAGCTCCACTATCATCACAGAACTGTTGGCTTTAGATAACAGCAGCTTTTTTTGGAAAACATGTTCTATAAAAATATTGGTTTTTGTGTTGAAATATAGGTGAAACTAGACAGTGTTTGTCATGTATTTTCCCTCGACAGATTAAACACTGAGGTTATGTTGAGGTCCAAGGATCGGCATGCAGTTTTCACGTGAAACGCATTTCTGTCATGTGACTGTTCAGTTACTCTGAATAAGAACGCTGCAGTGCCCAAAATGTACATTTAAATGTTATAGAATTCAGGCTGACCAATATGAGGCATAGTGTCTGCCTGGGATTTGTCAGAGTATTTGTAGTTAACCTGCCTGTCTTTGTCCCTTTTGTGTGTCCCTTATTGAGCGGTGCTAACCGCTCCTATGTGTGGTTTATACGGAGAACTCTGTATCTGTCTGTCTACCTGAGTCCCTTTTATGCCATATGGAGATCTAAGTATCTGATCTACCGGTATGTATCTGTCAGTCCTTAGTTGTCCCTTATGTCCCATATGGGCATATTGGTCGGATCGGTGGTTCTGGACAAATGCATATCCGAAGATTCCGAACGACTCGGCAGCTGGCACCACACTCCCTCGAGTCCTTGTAGAAGGGAGTTTGAAGTTGGTCGGTCCCAAACAGTATACCGGTATGCACATGACCATAGTGGTCGGATCTGTGGCTCTGGACAACCAGATCTCACATGTCCCATAAACGGATGTGCATACCGGGTTTGTTTATTTCGACCGTCAGGTTGCAGTTACTATCAAAACCTCCACCGGCTGTCAGTCAGTCTGTCTGTCAGTCTGTCCGTCATACGTCACGCCACACTTTTGCCTTACTCATATCTCTGCCAGCGTTGCCCCTATCCATGCCAAACTTTACACACACACTCCATGGCTGCCAAACCACAACCTCCACCCCTCATTTCTCACATGGTCCGCCCTCTTCTAGCGCCACCATGAGGCCGATTCTTGCAAAACTCATTCTTGGACACTGCTCCTACAGATTTTGTATCTCTAAAGTCATGTCATCAACATGGATCTGTCCCATTTCCCATATTCCCTCCTGATTGGCTACCATTGCCTTCTAAATTTTGTGTATGCGACCTGACGATGCATGCTTATCTCCCAATTAGGGAGTCTGGTGGTTAATATGTTGAGTCAGAGTGACATGGCTGCAATTCGCTGGCCCCCTCCTATTAATAGCCTCCATAATGTCAGGTGCTGTGACAAAAGAAATCTATAAATAGCCTAATGAGCCCTTCCTCAGATAAAATTGATTGAACCAAGGGAGGCCTGCACTGGATTCTTTAGTTTGTCTATATTCTCTTCACAGATGGTCCCTTGGATGTCCATGTACACTTTTATCTTGTTTTCTATTATAAATGAGAATCTGTCAACAGCATAGTGACACAAAGATTTGACATTCATTTTTGCTAAATTAGTTATAAAAAACAAAACAAAACTCAAAGAAGAGCTCACACCGGTTTTTACTTTGTTTATTAATTTCCTTTTTTTGGCATAGATCATTAGATTTTATCTATCAGAAAAGTTGACAAGAAGTGCCAGGGGGTGAGGTGGAGTCTGAAGAGGTCTGTTTTCAGTCTGCGCTTTCAGACATTTCCACATTTTGTTGTCCTATAAACTAGATTTCTGAGTAAAGTAGGCTATAGCAGATAAAGAGGATTTCCCTGGGAACAAGGCCAGCTGCAAGCCTGTTTGTTACCACCAGCCAAGCCATAGATTAGGAACCTTAGTTACAGCATGTGTTAGATCTCCACCTGTTGCAAGCCATTCATTTTAGATTTTGACTTTCCATATGTTTTCAATAATAATATGCTATATGCACTTTGCTTCTATGTATCACTTTGCTTCTATTTTCTTTTTCTTCTTCTTTTTTTAGAAGTTTACACAATTTAACTAAAGCCAAATTGAATCAAAATTCCTGAAAACAAAACTATATAACCAATAAAATCCAAGCAATGGGACTTGGGTTGAAAAATGTCAATTTGCTAAATCTGGTATATTACTGCACCATACCCAGGGGGCAAAGGAAGGTGTGCTGCATTTGCCCCGACATAAAAGGTTGTCCACCAGAAATATTATCTATGACCCAGTAGGATCACAACCTATATGGACAACCCGGTCAATTTGTACGGAAAAGTTCCAATATGGCCGCCTCAATATTAGCCCCTATTAGTTTTAATGGGGGGTGAATAGGGACAAATTTTAAACTGAGGGATATTTCCACGAAACTTCACAGGTTGATCAATGGTATACATATGAACATTTTTTGTATTGCAAGTTTCCATGAAATCCAATATGGCCGCCACAATATGGCCGCCATAATGTAAGGACCCAGAAAATAGGTTTTGCCTCTAACTTCTGAACCAGATGAGCTAGAAACGCAAACTTGGTGTCTATTTCATGGTGTCTGACCATGGGAGACTCAATGGAATAGCTAATTTTATTATTGGGTGTGTCTGGACCTTTATTGTGCATATTTGCAAGATGGTGGACTCCCAAAATAGAGCTTTAACATAATTTCTACCATGATTGTTGACTGCTTTTGCAAATACAAGCAATATGAATCCATTTGCTAAGATTTATGGCACAGAAGGGACTTATACCTGTATTATTCTTGAGTTTGCATGTTGTCAAAATGGCTGTAAATGAGATATTATATTTCCTGTCCGATTCTACTGTATGTAGTTGTAGCAATGACTTCAGATAAAATCAGAGACCAAAACAATGTATCTTAGAAATTATTTTTTTATTTAAAAAATTAATAAAAAAGAGAGAGATTATCTCAATGAAATGAATGCAACTGCCTTTTTGGGTCTTTCACACATAGACATGCACATGCTTTCCAACAACTTCAGCTTCAGGGAAATTATAATGAACACATGATTAAAACAGGCTGCATTATAATGCAAATAATTGCTAGTCACTATCACTGTCATGTGTACCTATCCTGCTGCATCTTGTCTCCAGTCCTTGGCAACGACACCCCAAGTAGCATGCAATTCCCTTCTTCGCACATGAACAGTTTTTCTGGCAGCCTTTGATACAGCTACATGATATTGCCCTGTCCATTGATATAGGCCAGGCTGGCTCTGTAGATGGACAGGGGACTGCCTTCCCATGGCGGCAGCATGATATAGGCATCTATATCATGCTGCCACCCACCTCCTAGACCTTCCAGAGCTGTGGGTGAGAACAGAGCAGGATGCATATCTTCCTATCCATCACATGGTCTCAGCCCTTGGACTCGCACAGTGTCGTGCCCTGCCCTTTATTCACAGCCTGAGTGACAGAGATACCACCAGCTATCCCTTTTTCACTGGAAAGAAGGCATGGTTCAAGACCAGCATATGGGTCTAGATCTCCCTGCACTTCAGGAGTTTTGGTGAAAATTCCTCTTATTCCGCGAAGCCAGACATCCCTTGCTTCACTGAATATGGGTGATCTCTCAGTGATGGGAAGGCAGTCCCCTGTCCATCTACAGAGCCAGCCTGGCCTATATCAATGGACAAGGCAATATCATGTAGCTGTATCAAAGGCTGCCAGAAAAACTGTTCATGTGCCATCCATCCATCCATCCATCTTCAACCGCTTATCCGGAATCGGGTCGCGGGGGTAACGGTTCCAACTGAGACTTCCAGATTTCCTTATCCTGCGTAACTTCCTCCACTCCCTCTGGGAGTATACCGAGGCGTTCCCAGGCCAGTCTGGAGATATAATCCTTCCATCTGGTCTTAGGTCTGCCACGGGGTCTCCTCCCAGTGGGACGTGCATCGAGGACCTTCCTAGGAAGGCGCTCGGGGGGCATCCGTACTAGATGCCCGAACCACCTAAGCTGACTCCTTTCCAAGTGAAGGAGCAGCGGTTCTACTCCAAGTCTCTCTCGGGTGATTGAACTTCATGTGCGAAGAAGGGAATTGCATGCTACTTGGGGTGTCGTTGCCAAGGACTGGAGACAAGATGCAGCAGGATAGGTACACATGACAGTGATAGTGACTAGCAATTATTTGCATTATAATGCAGCCTGTTTTAATCATGTGTTCATTATAATTTCCCTGAAGCTGAAGTTGTTGGAAAGCATGTGCATGTCTATGTGTGAAAGACCCAAAAAGGCAGTTGCATTCATTTCATTGAGATAATCTCTCTCTTTTTTTATTAATTTTTTAAATAAAAAAATAATTTCTAAGATACATTGTTTTGGTCTCTGATTTTATCTGAAGTCATTGCTACAACTACAGTAGAATCGGACAGGAAATATAATATCTCGTTTACAACATGCAAACTCAAGAATAATACAGGTATAAGTCCCTTCTGTGCCATAAATCTTAGCAAATGGATTCATATTGCTTGTATTTGCAAAAGCAGTCAACAATCATGGTAGAAATTATGTTAAAGCTCTATTTTGGGAATCCACCATCTTGCAAATATGCACAATAAAGGTCCAGACACACCCAATAATAAAATTAGCTATTCCATTGAGTCTCCCATGGTCAGACACCATGAAATAGACACCAGGTTTGCGTTTCTAGCTCATCTGGTTCAGAAGTTAGAGGCAAAACCTATTTTCTGGGTCCTTACATTATGGCGGCCATATTGTGGCGGCCATATTGGATTTCATGGAAACTTGCAATACAAAAAATGTTCATATGTATACCATTGATCAACCTGTGAAGTTTCGTGGAAATATCCCTCAGTTTAAAATTTGTCCCTATTCACCCCCATTAAAACTAATAGGGGCTAATATTGAGGCGGCCATATTGGAACTTTTCCGTACAAATTGACCGGGTTGTCCATATAGGTTGTGATCCTACTGGGTCATAGATAATATTTCTGGTGGACAACCTTTTATGTCGGGGCAAATGCAGGTTTCCTAAAAAAAGGCTGGTTTGCCCCCTGGGTACCAGTTTAAAGGTTAATGTTCCTTGTACACTGTCCCTGTTCAAATAAAGATCCATTCATTCATGCCTGGGCCTGAGTGAGTGTGTGTGGAAATGAACCCAGGCCGGGCTGACTCAGCCTGAGGCTGTACTTAAAACTAGGCTAAGTGATGTGTGTCGACCGTAGGTCACTAACACCATGTTTCTATAGGCCAATGTGTGGCACTTCAAAGCTGGACTGAGACTGTCCTTTCACTATTTATTTGTATGCATCGATTCTTTTCTTTTTCAGTGCAAAATGATGAAATGTGTTCGTTAATAGCATTTGGCTGATACGTAACTGAATCCTACACTGTTAATTTGTTAGTTTGATATTGTACAAATATTTTGTTACATTTGCACACTCCACTGAGTTACATTAACAATGAGGATTGTACAGTGTACACACTTCTTATATAAGCCAGTGGTTTTCAATGCTATGCAGGGGAAAGGTCACTGCCCACTCCCTCTTTCATGCAACTGCTGCAGAGCCTTGCTGACCAACTTTCCCCCTTTCTCTCACCCACCCACACACGACTCACACTCACATCTGTCTCTATGTGTTTCTGTATCTCTCGCTTCCACAGGTTTCAATGTCAATTTTGTTTCTTTCTATTTCTTTCCATCCTTCCTTCCCTTCATCCACCCAGCCTGTGAAGCAGGGCTCCAGAGTTAGTCTAGGGAGTCGTTTTTGGTGTGTGATACTGTATACTTTGTCGTATGACGGTATCACACACCCAAAATAGCAGATCTAAGATTAGCTATCAGCTATTTCAGCACGTGAGACCGGCATGCAATGAAATATAAATCAAGCTTATGAGGATTTAAGCTCATAATGGATGTGATTAATGGCCTTAATGTACTAAATCCATTATTTTTATGTCAGCAAATGATGGCTGTTCAAAAGGGCTCTTTCTTTGCAGCCTGAGATTCAATCATCTCTGCTGGACCTCGAGCCCATTGAAACATCGCTATTTCTGTCACATGGGGATCCAGCAGTTAACGGGCTAACGAGGCCCGTGACCCCATTTAGAATCTGACCCAGAATGTAAGAATATAAGACTACTCTTTCATCTCAAAGAGATCACATTCAAAAGGTTGGCACCAGTCTTCAGATGCACACTGTTACATAAAACTCTGATTTGACCCACATTTAGCTAACCCAGAAAGTCAGTGTCAGTCTTTAAATTGACCATCTTCACCCTATGCTACCTTGCATACAGAGCCTGCAAAGACAGTTCCAGTTTCAAGGCCGGAGTATACAATTACCTAATGATATTCCTGTGCACACAGAGACGTCAAGTTATGTCACATTCATTAGTTCGCATAAATGTATGACATGTAACGTATCCTCATTAAGTAAGCCTCCTGTTTATTTTAGCACTTCTAGATCAATTCCACTTGCATAAAAACAAGACTGAGACTAGAAAAAATGCTCCTCAGAGCACAGGTCTTACCGATTTGTGTGAAATTTTGATTAAATCTGAAGGAGTAATATCAAAAAATGTGTTTTACATAAGTCTGCCTCCTGGTGACACTATAAAAGGCCGCTCTGAACATTTTAGGCAGCGGTGCCGGAGATTAGCTATTCACAGAATGACGGACGCATGGACGGACGGACGGACGGACGGACGGACAGGTTGCAAAACACAGTCTCTCGGCCATGCCTTTCGGCCTGGTGGAGACAACAAATACATTCCTTTTCTTGAGTACATCTTTGCTATTTCAGATTAATTCACCATCTGTCTAATGATGACGTTTTCACTAATCTGCATTGACAGTAGCCACACTGAGTTCACATTATAACCTCACAAGATGACATGTTTTGCATTTGTGCTAGATAGGCTAGCAGGGAGATAGGAGTCACACAAAGAAATTCCAAGTGTCAAAGATCATCATGAGTTCAAACCCATGACATGTTGATTAAATGATGCTCTACTCAGTAGAATCTACTCTGCTAACCTCTGATCTGGTGACTGCTTGGTTAAGAAGTATCTTACATAACAGACTGACTGATCAGGGCCCCTATGAAACAACAAGGTTCCATTCATCCTTGATGACATCGTGATGACCAAGGAGATCTGCCTTGTCAGCTGAAGAAGATCGGTCATGTCAGACGTTTTAAATGTAAGAAGTTAAAAAATGTAAATCACACTGGCGTTTAGCAAACACCAGAGCAATAGTTTTAGTCGACAAAATCAACACTGCCTACTATACATAAGGTGATGCGGTTGGCCTAGCTATCACACCACAGGGAGCTCCTTCGAGTCCCTGCGGGATGCATACAACAGCAGGTGTTTGAGAAGGACAAAAATAATTATGAAGGACAAACACCACCCCAGTACTGGACTGTTTGTGACGATGTGGACTGGAAAGTCCTTGATGTTGCTCAGAAAGGGTTTTTTCCCCTTCAGCTGTCAGAGCCCTGAACAAGGACAAGTACACAAAAAAAGAAGAAAAACCGGCATTCAATTTATAAAAATCCAGAGTTGCACAATGTTACTTGGACATGGAAGTATGATTGATACTATACTTGTCTTTATGCCTTCTGCAACACTGATATTCCATATTCACAAACCCATCCAATAAATGAATTGGATGGGTATCCTCTTTCCATGCACAATGTACGTAAATCATTATATTTGCTCTCTTTTTTAATACAAGACAAACTGGGAAAAAGAAAAGGATAGTTGACTCGCTAGATAGCTCATACATTTTGTACATTTATTTTGTAAATTTTGTTAAGAATATTAAGATTCTCGAGGCATAGCTGCCCAACTACCAATATGGCTGTTTAACTGCACAAAGTTAATACTGCATCCAGAGAACGAGTCTCAGCTCTAGGGATAAACTCTTACACACTTTGAACTTACTTTTTAGCTAGTAACAATAAACACATGCTATCTTGACCCTCTGCTGGTAAACCCATTAACAGCCTTGGTGCTGGAAGAGATTGATCTCAGGGCTCTATTATGATCCAGGTCTTATGCCTTATGCCTTAACTTCTTTGCCTTTTTTTACTATATAGACATATTTCTTTTTATATTTCAAATAGCTGATCTGCAAGCTCACAACGTGCAGATGTAGATCAGCATTTGAAGTATTTCAAAATGATTTTCAAAATAGTAAAAAAAAGGCAAAGAAGTTAAGGCATAAGGCATAAGACCTGGATCATAATGGGGCTGTTAAGTATGACATCATTTTGTAGGCAGAGGAGAATTTCTGCCCCCAGTTTCCGTGAATCTTTTTACTATTTTTACTATTTACACATTTTTCTTCTCTTTGTTATTGAAAGGAAAGTGTTAGAATGATACTTTAGTCGTTATTTTTTAGTCGTTGTTTGAAATAGCGAGGGACAGAAAATGCTCTGGGGGCAGATTCTCCTCTGCCTACAAAATGATGTCACGGCTTAAAAGCCCCATAGAGCCCTCAGGGTCATGTTCAACTTAGGGCGCTTACTGTGGGGTCATTGGGACTGGCAGGCACTTAATTATGATTTAAACAATACTCCACCAGACACATACTGTAGGCTTTGGCCTTGTGCCTTCCTCTACAGTCTACATCATTGTAATACAGAAACCTTTGTGCGTCATGTACCTAGCAAAAATAAATCAAGTCTGCAATCAAGTGAATGCTTGCCATTATCCCCCTTTCTTACCTTTCTTTGGCTAGAATCACCCTTATATGAAAATACATGACTGTTACTGCATGTGATTGATTGATTGATTGATTGATTGATTGATTGATTGTTATTTGAGATGTTTTTTCATGTGCTGATCACAAGAGGTGTTTCCTGGCTGATGCTGATCTGCACAGATAGATGAGAACTAAGATATATTGAAATTTCTTTATTAGGAATAACCCCTTGAGATGAACCATCTCTTTTTCGAGGAGCTCCGCACTTTACAGAATACTTACGATACTGATACTATGTGCGCTTTACACTTGCGCTTACAAATTTGAGATATAAGCCTAAGTTTCAAGTTGCATTTGTAAACATTATCACAGTCTTTGGCTGGGGTGCGGGGCGGGGCTGGGGTGCGGGGCGGGGCGGGGGGGGGGGTAGTTTTCAAAAGCAGACAAAGACAAGAATCTAGTGGGAGACAGCGGACATATGATGTACTGATCGTAGCATTAAGGAACTCTCCATGTTAAACATCTACGAAACTCAGTCACCGAACACTGCTGCTTCAGGGTGGTACTGTAGCTTGGCTTAAGACACACAATGTTAAATCCAGGTGCAAAGGAACCAAAACACAGAACGGAAAACAGTGACCGTTTGATGGTTCACAGCCTCTGCTATGTACCAGCTGAGGCAAGGCATGCCAGCAAAACACCTTCTGAGTTCTGAGCACACACTCAAATATTAAAGCAACGTTTTGGTCACACACAACCTTCCTCAGGCATGCTTTAATAAATCAGCCTGTGTGTGCAAGCGGCAGTGTGCAGGTTATCTTTTATTGTTGAACTTCCTGATAACTGATAGATGTGTGATTGATAAGCATTGCTTCCTGATGATGCCGTTTGCCATACTACTGTAAAGGAATACAGGATAGACACCGTTCAATATTATGGACAGACATGCTGCTTCTTGGAGCCCAGATCGAGCCCCATGACACAGATATCCCACTATGACACAGATATCCCACTGGATCCTTACTGTAAAGGTCTTTTCAGTGGACATATAACACTTTGGAATTAAACCAATCACATGTTATCTGTCCTCTTCACATTATAAATAGCTAGATCAACAACATTACAAGCAACCAACAGTAAGGAATGGAGTACAAGGTTCAGAGTCCTAATGGCCAGATTTTATATAATGATTACATAAGGGTGAGGGTTAGGATGACCAGTGGGGTGGAGGTGCAATATAATAGGTACTAAGAAGAAGTCTGTAATACTGTTATACACTTATAAATTCAAATAGACAGAGAGTGACTCTGCATTATGGGAGTTTGTAGTAGGGTTATTATAAGCATCACAGAGCAGAGAGCAGTGAGTGGTAACTAATATCATTGGAACGTGCTTCAGTGGGGAACAACTGTCATCTATCTGGGCCAAGAACTCACCAGTCCAAAAGTCAAAGATCAAGCCATCCCGACTCCCATATGAAACACAAATGCTGTTGCTATTTTATCACTGGTACATTTAATCTATTCAAACTCATGGACATACTGTTCATTTCTTCCCACCAGCTTACTGATACATGGGATCTTTCCTTTCCAGTAAAGACAAGTTGTGTTCCTACAGTTCCTAAGTATAATCCATTTCTAAATGAACATTGTCTTACCTTTGCCCACAATGTCCAGTGTTTGTTGGTTATGTCCTTGTCAAACTCCTTCAGGGTTCCACAGCAATGATCAGTTCAGTCCACTTACATGTAGGTAAATCCACAGAGATGCATGGGAGGATGCAAGCTCCCATAGACAGAACACGAGAAAACAGATGGAAGGCTGCAGAAGAAAGGCAAACAAATGAATGGAGGCGTGAGTGACTGGAAGACTGTCAGGAAGGATGGATGAGGATGAGATGGCTTGTGTGGATGAGTGTGGAGCCGCCTGTCGTCTCTGAGGAGAGTGTTACCCTGCCCACGTGGGTCCTCTAAGCAGACTACACACACGCATGCACGCACACACACACACACACACACACACACACACACACACACACACACACACACACACACACACACACACACACACACACACACACACACACACACACACACACACACAGGAGGAGGAGACAGAGCCCTCTCTCGTCCTCCACAGACGGCAAAATAATATTATTATTCACTCATCCCTTCCCTTTCCGTCCTTCTCAGCATGTCAAGACACCTTAAATTTCCTTCCCCCTTGCTGTGAGAGCAAGTGTGTGTGTGTGTGTGTGTGTGTGTGTGTGTGTGTGTGCGTGCGCGCGCACGTGTGTGTGTGTGCGTGCGTGCGTGCGTGCTTGTGCGTGTGTGTGTGGGAGTGTTTGTGTAAGCATGATGTGCATAAGTTGTTTTGTGCAGGCTGACTGTAGAAAAATATGCTGAAGAGACATTAAAGTGTTGATAAGTTATCTCAGTTGTCACTGCCTGTCAGCTGTCTGGAGAGAGAGAGAGATGGGATTGGGTAGAGAAAGAAAGAAAGAAAGAAAGAAAGAAAGAAAGAAAGAAAGAAAGAAAGAAAGAGGGGGAGTATAGGAGAAAGAGAATGACAGTGAAAGCAGAGACAGAGATAGAGATTCAGACCAGAGAATGGATCCATCATTTTTTTTGTTTGTTCTGAAATGTGAACTATTCTCTTACAAGCTCCCCTTACAGTTGAACAAAACTCATGGTTGCAAAATCAGGAGGAGCAGCTTTCATGGATCCTGCTCAGTCTGTATGTAGCTTCCTTCCTTGGCGTTGCTGAGATGGTTTCTTTCTGTTTTCTCTCAAACCTTTGGAGAATGGGGGTTAGTGTGTGTAAAGTTCTCTCTGTACAGAGGTTAGAGGCAGCCTGCGGGGTGAAGAAGAGACATAGGGGTGGGAAGAGAGAGACAGGGGCGTCACGTCACAAGGGGGGGAAAAGTGGGACTGAGTTACTAGGGCCCAAGGTGGAGGGGCCTTAATTATTAGCTATTGAAAAATAGCAGATCTACAACCTCACAGCGTGGCACTGAGTGCCGCACTGTGAGCTTGTAGATTTGCTATTTTTGTAAAGTCATGAAAATGTGTGCAGATCTTTGAATATATGCATTTTTTAAGCGAACATTTGTAACTCAAATTTTGGTTCTGGGGCGTCCCTGGAACGAAATATTTTGAGATAGGGGTCCGTGGCCAAATACATATCATTTTGGGGGTCCTTTAGATGAAAACGTTTGAGCACCACTGAAATAGAAACATAGTAAGCGCGGCTCCGTGAGCTTGTATATCTGCTATTTTTCAATGGTTAAAGCACCAAAGAATACATAATAATGCGTTCCTTGTACCCAGGGCCCAGAATTTGGTGCGACACCACTGAGAGGGCACACCAGGGCTTGTTGACTTGCAGCCAGAGAACTGAGATCAACACACACTCACTCTATATGAAGTTTATAATTACATCCACCATCTGACTCATGTCCAGCAATGTGGTATGGATGATGCTTTCTTGGATGTTTGTCAGATGACAGACTGTTAATTGGCTTCCATATAGCGTTGAGGTGACTGGGTTCAAAAAATACAGCTTCAACTACTGTAGCACAATAACTCCAACAGTACTACCACATAAAATACATTTATTTCCAGGATTGTATAACATGCAAAGAAAGTTTCAATGCATATATTTTTGGACGCTTCTCTGTCCACATTGTACAAATCAATACAAAAAAATACAAAAAAAAGTTCTTTGTTGAGCTAGTTTGTTTTCTTTTTGCTTCTTTGTTTGTGGCTGAAACTTGGTGAACTTGGTGAGCATGTTTTGTTAAATACAATTCCTAGAGAAGACAACCTCTAGGTATGCACAGTTGAGCTGTATGTGCATACCTTAAAATAAGTCTGCATAGTTGAGTTGTCTGCATACTAGCGCATAGCTGAGTTGTCTACATAATTGAGCTGCATTTTCGCAGCTAATACATGTGACAATTGGAGTTGCGCGTACTACTTAGGGTGGCTGGGTTCTGGAGGGGGGGACTGCCCCATAGGTCGAACTCCCGTTGGGTCGACTGAGGTTAGGGTTAGGGTTAGGTTTAGGCATAATTTTACTGAAGTTAGGTTTAGGGTTAAGGTTAGGGTTTAGGCATAGTTTTACTGAGGTTAGGTTTAGGGTTAAGGTTAGGTTTAGGTGGTCGGACCAAAGGGAGTTTGGCACAAAAGTGTGAGGTGAAGGACAGACAGATGGACGGACGGACCATTTTTTTGACAGGGATAATTTCTCTATGAGCCATTCTTGGTCCCATCATCTAAAAAGTGTGTTTGTGAAGGGATTCAGAGTTGGAAGATCATCAGGTTGAATCTTCTCAGGGTGATAGGTTTCCAAGCCCAGGTATAAGGCTACAAGCATAAAGCTACGAGTAAGAAACCCTATACCAAGGTGGCAGACAGCCAGGGCTGTCCTTACAGGGTGACTGAACCCAGCATATGGGTCTATTTATGATAGGCCTGCTTCAAAATGGATGTTAGCTTAACCACTTGAACCCAACTGTAACCACTTGGTCCCTATTCCGGGGAGAACATTTGGTGAAAATAACCAATTTGCAAGCTTGTAGATCGGTTATTTTCGGCGAAGAGATTTAGTGTGGAAGAGGGCGAAAGCAAATGTACCAAGCACTATAGAGTGTTCAAGTGGTTAAATAAAGGTCTCTGAAGGATACATGGCATGGAAAGAGGCCACTGCAGTCATAAGGCCACTGGCAGGAGAAATAAGCTCGGAAAATGCTATAATCCCCCCAACAATTTATCCAAAGCTATGCCACCAGATTTCTGGGCAGGCTCTACCAGGCTACCACCAGACTGCTGCTGCACAGCAGCCTGCTTGTAACTGCTCTACCCCAGTGGTTCTCAAACTTTTCAGGCCATGACCCCCTAAATAACCATATTTTAACTGGGGACCCCCCCCCCCCCCCCTAAATAACCATATTTTAACTGGGGACCCCCCCCCCCCCCCCACCCTAACGAGCATTACTTTAAGAGTTGAGGAAGTACATTTTGTACAACACGGTTCTATTGTGAAAATAGCAGATCTACATGCTCACAACGCCTCACGTTGCGAGACATTGTGAGCATGTAGATCTGCTATTTTCACAATTTCTGCCTCTAATTTTTGACAGTTTGACCAATGTTTAATGTGTCATTTTAGAGGTATTAAAAAGTCCTTAAATTGTCACTTTGGAAATGTGCAAATATCCTCTAAACACTTGTAACACTGTAGGTTGGTCTGTTTACTGTAGAGTGAGAAAACAATGTTGCACATTAAGTTAATCATCTGGGGACCCCCCAAAATAATTTGGGGACCCCCCTGTGGGTCCCGACCCAAAGGTTGAGAACCATTGCTCTACCCAGTTAGTTAGGCTGTTTTGGGGGTCATTTACCCTGATCAGTAACTTGATAGTACGTGGTCACAGCTTCAAGCTTTTGTTTAATCCAAAAAAGCAGAAGAAGTGATAACAGACTTACAGTACCTCTAATGACAACATTATGTGACTGCCTGGCAGCATGTTATTTAAAGTTATACCATGTCACTTTTTTTATAAAACAAATCTTAAAATTGTCCTAACTCTTAAATCGCTAAAGTTTTAGAACACCCACTCCGTTATTTTCAGCTTCTGAAGCCTTCTCTTTATATATTTTCTTCTAGCAGTGATAGGGGCGGGATTTCCCGGCAAAATGACGTCATCATACACTATCGGCCAATCACAGCGAGGGTTATACACTGCCGGCCAATCACAGCGCATCTTGAAGTGGGGTCGCTAGCTATCACAATAGGGCGGCCATATTTGTAGGCGCCCGTGTGTCTCTATCTATACTCGGGTGAAACACTCCGTTTCTCCGGAATGCCTGAACGCACAGGAACCAGGGACCCCTCCAAAGATAGATCTCGGCGAGATGGAGGCAGACGCGGGGGTGACGCGGGGGTGTGAGGCCCGGTCCGCGGCGAAAAACGGCCGAAAGACGCGGACGCTACTGACCACTAGTTGAGCAACTTACACAGTATAGCTTTAAGATGTTATCATTTCAGTCAAATAAATGATTTGACAAACAAAGACTATCTATATCACACAGGCTTGCTGTAGTGCGGGGCCTTAAGGGGAGACAATGCTCATTTAGTGCAAATCAGTCTAAAAGCGCCAAATTTTGCACAGATGTAGCCCAGGGCTTGCTCTGATGATTTAGCTAGCGTGCCCGAGCCGACGACCTTCTGGGTCGCCACAGCGGCCAAATCAAGTTGGGCTCCCATCGACTTTCTTAGGAGGAAAATACCCAGAAAAAGATCTGCTTTAAGTAGGATTTCAAGCATTTGTTGTGCACAAAAAACATTCCTTGGGCTATAAATGGCCCCAGAAAACGCCCACAAAACTGTGAAAAGTGATGACTCATCACTTTTCATCACTAAACCATCTTTTTATGGGGCCATTCCTAGCCCAAGGAAAGTGTTTTGTGCAAAACAAATGCTTGCAATGGATTCAGAATCATGACAAACCCCTAGTTAGACGCCTCACATCCTACTTAAAGCAGATTTCTTTCTGGGTATTTTCCTCCTGTATAGAAAGTCGATGGGAGCCCAACTTGATTTGGCCGCTGTGGCGACCCCGAAGGTCGTCAGCTCGGGCGCCCTAGCTAAATCATTAGAGCAAGCCCTGGGCTACATCTGTGCAACTTTTGACCTTAAAATATGACCTTAATAACTCTGTTGTTCCCTGTAGACTTGCGGAAAGAACTTTACCAGAGAGACAAAGGTTGGTGGTTCAAGGGGCAAAGCATTTTGTGTCTTTCACTGTCTGTCTGTTTTGTATTGTCTTGTATGCCATGAATACGATTTATTTAAAAACAAGAAGAAAAACTTGACCAAGTTGAAAAAATTCACCAAACTTTCCTCCTCTTAGGAAATGGCACAGCGCAGAGGCTTTCTTTTATTTTCATGAATGAATCTTTATTCAAAAGTCATGACATACAAGACAATACAAAACAGACAATACAGTACAGAACAACAGAAACACAAAAGACAAGTTATCAATACAGAAAAAAATCCATCCATTCCTCCTTGGTGGAAATTACTGCTTTAAAATGGAACCACAATGAACCCTGTTCTGTGGGACTCCATATCCCCATTTTCTTCTATTCAGTCTACTATGGAATGTAATGCACAACGTGTTGTAAGTTTGTAGGCCTAGATAACTTTTTGGTAAGGGACAGGTTGTTTTTTAAAGAAGACTGAAATTTGAACATTGAACCTCCTTACTGAGAGTCTAATGGGAGGACCACTACATTATCTCTGACAGCAGATTTTTCATGCTGCTTTTGAGTACTTCTTTTGTATTCTAACCTTGAAAAGGTCAAAACAATACTGGAGGACTGCGATTTGAACATGCAACCTCTGCACTGAGAGTCTACTCTTTAGACCACTAAACTATCTCTCATTATAATTATTTCTGGTGCTATTGAGTATTCTGTTGTATTTTAACCTTAAAAATGTCAAAGCACTAGACAATGTTTTTCAGGAGGCCTTATACTTGAACATGGGAACTCACTGCTGAAAGTCTGATCTCTACACCAGTAGGCTACACCATCTCTTGCTGTTTGAATCTCACTTGGGGCGGCATAGCAGGAAGACTGGGATTTGTACATGGAACATCAGCAATGAGAGTCTGATCTTTAGACCACTACTCCATCTCTCACTAACTTTTGAGTGCTCTTGAGTAATTCTTTTGTATTTGAACCTTGAAAAGGTCCAAGTAAAAAAAAACTGTGGGAGGACTGGGATTTGATCATGGCACCTCTAAACTGAGAGACCAGACCACTCATTAGTCCACTAGACCATATGCAGGGTTGGCAACATTGGAATGTCAGAATCAACAAGATTTTGATTTCTATATATGTTTTAAGGGGGTAGTTTCCCTAAACGGGGTCTGAGGGTCCTCCCCCAAGAACTTAATCCTAACACACACACACACACACACACACACACACACACACACACACACACACACACACACACACACACACACACACACACACACACACACACACATATATATATATATATATATATATAATTATTATTATTATTTTCCTGTGTTTGATAGAATTTTACACTAATGATTCGCCATGCAACTCCTTGCAATAAAACTGTTCTAAGGTCATCCGCACCAGGGTATAACATTAATACTTGGCCTGTTTTTAGGGCAGAGGTTCTAGATTGGCATCCAGGGAATGTGTGTGCTCACTTTGGCAGCGACCGGGCCAACGGCGACTGAGATTTGGCGCTCACAAACTGCGAGGACGCACGGACGGACGCACGGACGGACGCACGGACGGACGGAGAGGAAAACATACTCTCCCCCATGCCTTCGGCTGGTGGAGACAATCAAGGGAAAACACCTGGAAGAAAGATACTCAGTGATGATCTAACCATCACACTCTCAGCATAGTGATTTCATGTTCAAGTCAGTCTTTCTATAGTTCAATGCAGTATTTCAGCTTAACCTTACTAACACAAAATAATGTGTGAAGTTGTGAACAGAACTGAGATAGCCTATACATTAAAGTGTATGACTGATGGTGTAGTGGTCTAATGATCAGACTCGTGACACAGATGTCCAAAGTTCATATCCTAGGCCTGCTGGAGTATTTTACATTCAGGTCAACTAAAATTAGATCCTAGAAAGTTTTGAAAGGTCACAAAAATCTTAAATAAATCAAACAACTTCAAGGTTGACACGCTGCTGTTCACAGCACTGCTTACAAATATAAGAATAATTCCTAGAAAAGTATATTATTTTATTGCTTAATTAGTACTGGTGCATTGAAAAAAGGCTTTCCCCCCTTTCTTTCAGCTAAAATGTTGAATGATTAGCCTACCATTATGAAAAAGCCAGGAGAGATGTGGCAATTTAATTCATATCAAGGTCAGTTTCCATGACTCTGCTGCCACTCTGTGGTCATGTCCTGGTATTACAACCAGATTGAACCATGCAGGAAATGATGAATGTGGGAAGCTTTTCTCTCCACTGAAAGTACAGTATAATGTACTCCAACCAAGCTTTGCTATGTCTGTCTTATGCTAATTTGTGTTCATTGCACCTTGTGGAGCCACAGCTTTTAACCACATGAACCTAGTGTTAATTAAGTGTTCAAATTGCTCATGGTTCAGTCAGGTTTTTTTGTGATTGACATTGACAGTTGACAGACTGAGTTAACAAGTTTGTTAACGTTGAAAAACAAACACAAACTATAAATCCAGCTGTCTATAAATCAAGGTATGAACATTGTCCATAATTACAAATAATTCACATTTAATTCACAATGTGTCCTCAAGGGAAAGGCAGTTCCTCTCTCGAGCGACTGAAGGTCTCTCCCTGTCTCTTGACAACTTATTTGAAACAAACTAAACTGTTAAATGGATAGTTCACCCCTAAAAATAACCCCTTTCTATCGATTAGTCAACACATGGAGAATTGAACTGATGGATATTTTTTAGTTTTTGTCTTATTCCTGAGCCAATAATTTGATGACCAGCAGTGGTTCCCTATGGAGACAGAAAGAGCCTGCTTTGTTCCCTTGGGTGCAACAAACATATCCATGAATTCAAGTCTCCAAGGGGTGAGTAATGAACTATCCCTTTAAGGTTTAAACCTGCTAAGAGGTTCATGTCCACCAGGGGGAGACAGAGATGTGATTTCTCTGTAGTTTGGTTGTGATTGTTGCTCCATACAACATACCATCACACCACACCGCACACCAAACATGCACCCACTCACTCACACCACTGACATTAAGGCTGTGTTCTTACATCAATTATTTTCTGTTAATCCTTACATTCACGTGTGACTCCTATCTGTCATAACAATACAGGTACAGTATGACATTACCCTGAAAACACCGTTGACAACCACTGTCTCCTGTCTCTCTACCGCCCCAATGAGCATGCATGTGTACTGTACAAGATAAGGTAGTGGACCTTCATTCCAATACGTAGGTAACCTCCAGCAATCGGTTCTTAAGGTCCTTGAAGTCAGGCCTATCGTCTGCCACAGTGCTCCAACATTCAACCATGATGTCGTAGACGAGCTTAGGGCATTTGTCTGGAGCTGGCATCCTGTATCCTTTGGTGACCTGCTCGTACACGTCCTGGTTGGAGTATGCTGTCAGAGGGGAGAGAGAGAGAGAGAGAGAGAGAGAGAGAGAGAGAGAGAGACAGAGAGAGAGAGAGAGAGAGAGATTTTCAGGACGGGATACCAATATCATCAAATTTGGAGAGATCTCCTGGTTCCCGGAAGTAATTTCTCTATCTTAAAATCGCCTCATATTGGAATAGTGGCAGCAAAAATAAACAAACTGTCTCTGCAATATTGTCGGGGAGGTTACTGTATCCTTTACAATAGTCAGTCACTCACATTTGATACAGTCTGTTTCGGGCAAAAATGTAACTAATTTGGTGACAGTAACATTAGAGTTTTCTTGCCGTCAGTTGATTCTTCATGTCCATATGATATGTAAAAGCATGTTGAATCTTTTAAAATACATTTATATTGTGAGTCTGGCATATAGGATTTTATCCTGTTCCAGAATAAACAATAAACTTCAATATGAGTCAAACCGCCAAGATCATTTGTTTATTTTTGGAACACGGCACACAATATGAAGTCTATGGGTGAATGTGAATATGAATTCATAATGTGGAGAGAAGAAAGCTCTATATACCGGTATAACTGAAGCTTATAAATGGGTTTTCTCTCCTGAATAGATGAAACTGATTATCCACCTGGAAATGTATTTTCTGTATATTAAAGAACTGGAGCGATGGGGATAGAGCTATTTAGTATTATTATAACAATGAATCAACAAATCAATCAATGAAACTATCAATCAACCTGGGTAAGGTATGCCTCCGCAGGTGACGATCTCATAAAGGAGAACTCCAAAGGACCAGACGTCTGACTTGATGGAGAACCTGCCATGGCTGATGGCCTCTGGAGCGCTCCATTTATAAGGGATCTTCTTGTCTGCTGTTATATAGAAGGGCTCCTGGATGGGATGAATGCAGGAGAGCAGGTGAGAGGGAGTGACACTGAGACACACACACGCACGCACGCACGCACACGCACTCACTCACGCACGCACACACGCACGCACGCACACGCACATGCACGCACACGCACGCGCACGCACACACACACACACACACACACACACACACACACACACACACACACACACACACACACACACACACACACACACTCTCTCTCTCTCTGTGTACTCCCCGTACACAGTAAACAGTTGTAAAATACACTCAGTGTTCATTTAACATTTGAGAGTGTACAGATGTAAACAACATGCTCAGAGTAACGATTGGATAAATGAACACTGGGGATTTTACTGTACACTCCTCCACTGTTCCTTACCTTAATAATCCTGGCCAGACCAAAATCTGCCACTTTACAGATGGAGTTCTCTCCCACCAGGACGTTGCGCGCGGCCAGATCTCTGTGAATACTGTTATGCTCTTCCAGGTATGACATCCCATCAGCCACCTGGGCAGCCATGTCGATCAGGGACACCATGTCCACATGCTGTCCCTCAGGGCCTGAGGGCCAAGGATGAGAACCAGTAAAAGTCAAGCAAGGACACTGGCACAGGTCACTTTTAAGCATTTCCTTGCTCACAGTATATTTGAATTAGATGTTGATAACCTGTTAATAACACGTTGATTACAGTGCACACAGATCCTTCAAGAACCGTATTGATTTTGTACTTTGTAGAGAAAAGATTGAAAGTGTGTGTAGAAAGTGCATTGTATCTGTGAGCTAATAGTTTGTGTGGAGTCACACTGCCCTCTACCGGCAACATTGGTGTACTGTTGCTATAGTATTAGTTGTGGGCTCGCCTGGAAGGCGAGCACACGTATGTTATCTTCATTATTTATAGTCAGTCAGTATCCTCAAAACTTTGGCGCGATTCATCTCTTAAACGCTTACACCTTTCAACACCATTCAAATTTTTATGTGTTCAGCTTACTGAGGACACGTGTGCTTGTACTTTTGGTTTTGAAATGTTTGTAGTATAAATATAAAAAAATAAAAATGTTTAACTTTAAGCACCCAATGCATTTCCAATGGGTTTAGTGAGTGGGGACAGAGTGGAGAGAAGGATAATAGACCCATGTTTATGTTAAGGCGCTGTGGCTGCAGTGTTCACACTTCAGATATGCTATCTATATCATTGCGTTCACACAGGTCTGCTCTCTGATTTGATCCAAATGTCTAAGCTGTGTGATGTATAAAACTATAGTTATAGTTAAAACTATAAATAAATGTCCCTCTCCACTCTACTGATTACACAGCTGTGATCAAGAATCAAGTCCGGGCGATGGGATGTAAATCCCATAGCCATATATCCTAGAGCCCGCAGGTACAGTCAGCCATATTAGTGGTTGTTGTTGGTTGTCAGGGAGATATCAAAACCAATGCATTTCCAAGTCAGATCCACAAACACAATAAAAGCCATGCTCCACTCCTCAGTCTGGAGTGGCCACATAGAAGAACGCCTTGGTTATAGACATAGTGGAGGACAGATGTGATCTGGGATTGTTAGCCTACAGTATATGCACTCAATATACTCCACTACAGTTGGAGTCCATTTGACAGTTGCTGGTTCCCAAACACAGAATCAAAAATGTAGATCTAGAACACATAGAATATGTACAGTACAGTAAGGTTCAGTAGAGTACAGTAAAAGTACAGTAAGGTTCAGTAGAGTACAGTAAAGTACAGTAAGGTACAGAAAGGTACAGTACAGAAAGGTACAGTAGAGTACAGTACAGTAAGGTACAGTAAAGTACAATACAGTACAGTAAGGTACAGTAGAGTACAGTAAAGTACAGTAGAGTACAGTAAGGTACAGTAGAGTACAGTAAAGTACAGTATAGTAAGGTACAGTAGAGTACAGTACAGTAAGGTACAGTACGGCACAGTAGAGTACAGTACAGTATAGTACAGTAAGGTACAGTAGAGTACAGTAAAGTACAGTACAGTAAGGTACAGTACAGTAAGGTACAGTAGAGTACAGTAAAGTACAGTAAGGTACAGTACAGTAGAGTAGAGTAAAGTACAGTACAGTAAGGTACAGTAAGTTACAGTAGAGTACAGTAAAGTACAGTAAGGTACAGCAGAGTACAGTAAAGTACAGTACTATAAGGTACAGTACAGTACAGTAGTGTACAGTAAAGTACAGTAACGTACAGCACAGTAAGGTACAGCAAGATACAGTAGTGTACAGTAAAGTACAGTACAGTAAGGTACAGTAAAGTACAATACAGTACAGTAAGGTACAGTAGAGTACAGTAAAGTACAGTAGAGTACAGTAAGGTACAGTAGAGTACAGTAAAGTACAGTATAGTAAGGTACAGTAGAGTACAGTACAGTAAGTTACAGTACGGCACAGTAGAGTACAGTACAGTATAGTACAGTAAGGTACAGTAGAGTACAGTAAAGTACAGTACAGTAAGGTACAGTACAGTAAGGTACAGTAGAGTACAGTAAAGTACAGTAAGGTACAGTACAGTAGAGTAGAGTAAAGTACAGTACAGTAAGGTACAGTAAGTTACAGTAGAGTACAGTAAAGTACAGTAAGGTACAGTACAGTAGAGTAGAGTAAAGTACAGTACAGTAAGGTACAGTAAGTTACAGTAGAGTACAGTAAAGTACAGTAATGTACAGCAGAGTACAGTAAAGTACAGTACTGTAAGGTACAGTACAGTACAGTAGTGTACAGTAAAGTACAGTAACGTACAGCACAGTAAGGTACAGCAAGATACAGTAGTGTACAGTAAAGTACAGTACAGTAAGGTACAGTACATTACAGTAAGGTGCAGTACAGTACAGTACAGTAAGGTACAGTACGTTTCAGTAAAGTACAGTAATGTACAGTACGGGACAGTAAGGTACAGTACAGTAAAGTACCGTAAGGTAAAGTACAGTAAGGTACGGTACAATACGGTACGGTACAATACGGTATGGTACAGTAAGGTATGATACAGTACAGTACAGTACAGTACAGTACAGTACAGTAAGGTAAAGTACCATAAGGTACCGTCCACATTATGTTTTAATTTTATTTTGATTTAATTGTCCATAACGTTAAGTTCATGTAATAACACTGCTTGTCTACATTGTATTTCCATTACCATTTTACGTCAGTAAAATGAAAGAGAGCATTGCCTGGGACCTTGACACTTTTTACTATTATTTTTTTGGTTGGAAGCGAGCCCACACTGTTTCGAAGGAACAGTATTTCTGGTTTTTTATGTTATTATTATTGTTTGTATTTTATTACAATTACTAGTGCTGCTACAATGTTCGAGGAGCCTAACAATAATATGTTTAACTCTTATGTACCTGTACACAATCATAAATATCACCTTGAACTTTGAGATACAGGGCCCTATTTTCGTCCATGCTAAACCCCTTATCCCTAAACTTCTTTAACTTTTTTTTACTATTTTAAAAAACATTTTAAAATGGTTTAACTAGCTGATCTACATCAACAGGTTGTGAGCTTGTAGATCGGCTATTAGAAATATTTCAAAAAGTTTTTCAAAACAGTAAAAAAGGAAAAGAAGTTTAGGGATAAGAGTTTTTAGCGCGGATGAAAATAGGGCCCACAGAATATGGTATAACCCCTGAAAGTCACCTGCTGTATGGGATGTCTCTAGAATCAATACCATTACAGGTTTCTAGAACCACACATGTACTGTACACACGCACGCATGCACGCACGCACGCACGCACGCACACACACTGCCCTACCTCGGAGGAAGTGGAGCAGGTTTCCTTTCTCCATGAGCTCGGTGACGATGTAAAAAGGGGAGGAGGAGGTGCAGATGGCGAACAGAGAGAGGAGGTGACGATGGCGAAGTCCTTTCAGTATCTGAACCTCTCTCTGGAACTCAACATGGTTTAAATCAGAGTCTGGAGAGGGAGGGAGGGTGGGGAGAGAAAGAGAGAAAAAAATAGAGAGAGAGCGATGGGGAGAGGGAGAGAGATGGGGAGAGGGAGAGAGAGAGAGATGCAGATGCATATTAACAGTCCTTAATATGTTGTTTCTGATGGGACCAATATGCATCATCGTGTTGCACCTTCACTACTAATACAGAACAGTACAGGAGTACAGTACAACTTATTATGTATGGGCAGTATCATACTGTATACTAAACAATAGACAATTCTTTTTTCTTTATTCCACGATTTCTGTAACCCATTTTTTTCACCCAGTGTCAATTGTCTAATTTAATCCCAGGTGCCACACTCCCTCTGCCAACCTGAGGAGAGCAACGGACTGACCTCATGCTTCCTTCAATGCATGAGGAGTCCAAGGCACTTCTTTTCACCTGACAGGGGGGAGTTTCCCCGGTTGGATGTATAGCGAGTGGAAGGAACACGTTATTATTATGCCTTGCTTTTAACCTTGTAGCACTTTGAGATTCTTTGAATGTAAAGTGCGTTATAAATAAAATGCATTATTATTATTATTCCAACCAGTTCCTTTCACCTCTATCAGGTACCCCGGCTGGCCATGGGGAGGCAGTATAGAGACCAGGATTACTGCATGACTTTTGTTACGAGGAGAACAAGCAAACGCCACACAGAAAGGCCCTTTGCCATCCCCACCTAGGGTACGGGCACTGATGACGCGGACGAGAGAACACACCCCCAGCGCCCACAGCGTCCCCAGGGAATCGAACCCAGGACCTTCTAGCTGTGAGGCAACAGCACTACCGACTGGGCCACCCTGCCCCTACCAGCAGACATTTCAAAGCAAGACAGGGAGGACGATGGGTGTTCCATCACGGTATCCACGTTGAATAACATGAATGAAATGTTGTGCAATTGCTAAACCAAGCCAGACATCTCCTTCCTGCACTGTCCTTCATGGATCATCAACACAAGGATGCAGTGACGGCCGGCAGGGGGGGCTAGCGGGGCGATTGCACAGGGCGGGTGAAGGCCGTGCAAACATAGATCAACAGTCCACTCCTTGTCTGTTTATATCAGACCGAATACAACACCACCACCTGGTGGTAGGTAGTGATAGAGGCTGGCAGCTCCAAGCAATACACTCCGCCCCCCCCCCCCCCCCCCTCCCCCCCTCGTGATGTCATATCCACGCGCCAGTATTGAAATTGAAAACAACATCTGAAAGCATGGATTTCTTCACTACTTCACTACTGTGCGTGACTGTGAAACAACCATTTCTCCTGCAGCCCAAGGTAAGACAGTCAGATCATGCTTTTATAAACCCTATTATATTAAGCCCAAAATGGTTCTGCCGCCGTGTAGAACCGAACTGATTTTAACTTAAAAAAATGCATAATTTGCCCGCAAATATCCGATTTTTCCGGCCGCGCTTTGCGCGGCCATAGGGCGGCGCTATACTACCTCGCACAGGGCGCAATATACGTACGAACCGCCACTGCAAGGATGAAGTGACTCCGGAATGTGGAGGATGAAAGCTAGCATGTAGCCTAAGTCTACATTTACAACTGTAAATGCACACAGTGGCCTTACTAAATGGATAGTTGTTGCGACTGAAAGTCGCATTATTGCGACCGAAGGTCGCATTATACCCTGAAAAACCTTGTAGCTTGTCTGTCCGTACAGGAAGTGATGTCAGTGTGATGTCAGTGAGTCACAGTGATGTGGTACAGAATGACTCATATATGGGCATAAAAAGGATGTCACGTGACATCACTTCCTGTACTGACAGTCAGACAGACAAGCTACGAGATTTCTCAGGGTATAAAAGTCCATATATGGTCATTCCCAGAAAAAGAAAAAAAGCTTTTATGTCCATACATGGAGATTTCTGATGTCATAAATTCCAGGTAGAAAATGAGAATGTTAGGGTACCATATATGGCACATATTTGGAGATCCACAGGCATTAAACCAAGCGCCCACACCCTAGGTGGGGTTGGCGATAGGGCCTTTCTGTGTGGAGTTTGCATGTTCTCCCCGTGTCTCCTAGGGTTGTTACCCTCACAAAAACATGAACAAACTCCCCCCAGAATGAAAACAACTAGAATCGTCAGAGAAACGCTGTGGTTGGCCAGATGGCCAAGAATTGGCGCGAGAGGTCGCATGTCACCCTGAGGTCGCAAGTCACCCTGAGGTGTCTTACTAGTTATAGTTATATAGTTATAATGCTCAGTGTGAATGGCTTTTAGGAAAAGGTTTTGTGATGTCAGCATGCTGACAGACGGTCAGAAGGTGGACGGACAGACATTCTGTAAATTAATAGTTAGTCAGTCAGCCCCAAATATGGTAAAAAAAAAGGGAGCATGCCCATATATGGGCATGGGACAAGGACTGACCGATACCTAGAGATCTTCATATGGGCATATTGGTCGGAGCCGTGCAACGTAAGTGTGACCGAACTCTAGAGGTTCGGGCCGCATAGCAACCTGAACCTCTTGTTTTGCGGATTTTTTTACAGCCAAACCTTTGTACATAATAATAAACGACAATGAAACAAAGTTTTGTTTTTGTTCAAAAGGCATACAGGTGGGAGGCCCAGAAGGAAGTAGGCACTGAGAATAGGGCACAGCTGCCTGATGACACCATAGTCATTCTTGTCAGTGGTTCTATTACTACTAATTGACTTTGAAAACAGGGAACAGAGATAAGTCAAACTTATCCACTACTAACTGAAATGTCTTTATGAGCCTTTCGGGAAGCTCTACTGACCCGCGCAAACAATGCAAAACAAAGTCCAGCTATACTGCCACACAGGTTCAAAGTTCAGCAACTATGTGTGATAAAACTGGGTTAATATAACACATGGCTTTGAAGTGTAACTGTAAGCCTTTGAAATATTTATTTTAATGTGGTAAAGATGTATGCGCTTTGTGTACAGTAGGGTGGTGTACAGTAGCTGAGTCTATGTGTCCTATATACTGACATATAAAGGATGTATATTTACACCTTACACATTTACACATACAAATGAACTGTAGTTATGATGTTGTCATGGAGGTTAATTAACACTAATGAGATTCATAGTATGTTGTGTCATCAGGCCAATGCCCTCATTTCACCCTCCACCTTCGGGTACCTACTACCTGTTGACCCGGAGCTTGCTCGCTCGCTCTTTTTCTCTCTCCCTTTCTCTCTCCCTTTCTCTCTACTTTACTGTTCAGTCAAACTGAATGCAGCTGAAATGTAGCCTGGGATGAAAATCTTTGTCGGGTTCCTGACCCGGTCGGGAGCGGAAATAACTTTACGTCATGTTGTAGTTTGTTGTATGATAGGCGATTCTAGCCTCTTCTATCAGGGGGAGCAAGACAGACCGAGTACTTGGCGCGCGTGTGTGAAAAAAAAATTAACGGTTTATTTTTTACCCAAATGTAACCCAAAAGAAAGTGCAAAACAGGTGCTTCTTTTTCTAGACACCATGAGCAAATTGATTTACTTATATTTTGCAGGCAGAGGCAGCACAAGACATATAAAGCCAAACATCAAGTTAATCATCAAGCAATCAAGCAATCATCCTTATTACACAATGAACTGCAGCCTCCGGTTTTTGGCACTTACATACTGATCAATTATTTGCTGCAGTTTAATTTCGTGTTCTTTCTCAATCTGTAAAATGCCTATATGGTGTTAATCTCACAGACCACCCATAGTGCCTGCTGAGTCTGCCAAGTTAACAACAGAAATACTTGCCCCTCCTCTCTTTTTGCGCATATTTTACAAACCACGATCACTGTTTTATTTAATAATTATAAAATAAAGTTACATTACAATTTTCTTTTTAAATAAAACAAAAATGGACGCCTGGTGGCCAGGGGGTGCAAGTGCACCCAAGGACACCCCTTAAAATCGCCTATTGTAGTCATCAGACTGCTGGAACCATAAGCCAGGACATATATAGCGTAGCCTGGGTGCCAGCCTGCTCGCTCCGTTCCGCAATTTGTTTTGTCTCTCCGCATCACAGTCTGGAAAGCCTTGTATCTCCAAGGGGAGGTGGGATATAGAAAGCGAGTGGAAACCAACCGTGGCTTCTTATTGGTCTGTGGTGCGGGGTGGGACAAATACACCAGTGTGTATTGGCTGTCTGATGACGTAGCTACCCTAACCCTACTCTCATTCGTTTAAACAACATCCAATCAGCAACGAGAACGACGTCGCCTACGTCACAACTGACGTTCAGAAATACGAGTCAACTGAATCATTTCCAGACTGTGATGCAGAGAGACAAAACAAATCGCGGTACGGAGCGAGCAGGCTGGCACCCAGGCTATATACTGTATAGAACACACCACTGGCTGAAATGCTTTCTTAAAAGCAGCTTTAACTACATGAACCCTCGCATCCTGATTCTGGGCATGTCATCAAAGGTGATCATTCAGCAAGAATAGCACATCTACAAGCTTCGAGCACATAGATTGGCTACTTTCGCTATTTGTACAATACAACAAAAGAATATGGGGTTTAGTGGTTAACATAAAAGATTACCGCTTTTGATGATCTTGATGGCGACGTTGATGCGGTTCTTCCAGCGCCCGCGGTGTACGTCAGCGAAGAAGCCGCTTCCCAACTGCTCCTCCAGGGTGAACTCCTCTTTAGGAAGCTCCCACTCATCCACTGTGGAGTGAGAGAGGTCCAGAGTGTGGGGCCGTCTCTGGTGGACCAGAATAGATATTAAGTTACAATGTCTGTGCATCAGTAGTGGACCATCTCAAACCGTCCCACCAAGATGCATTCCTCATACTGTATGTACTCAAGTGTATTATGTTTATAATGTAACAGTGAAACAGTCAACCTTGAGTCCATATTTATAACATAATGCAATGTGTTTTATCAGTGACCTACAGTATGGAGTGGTGCACATCCAATTAGATAAGATACTGTATAAAATGTATAGGCTAATTTAATAGTTGATACAGGAATGAAGTGGATTGTTTTATGCAAGTGTATTTTGTATAAGGCCAGAGTACACCAGAGTGATACAGTACAGCTGTAAAGTAGTCTGTCATGTCTATGTCTTTAACATAATCAGCATTCATGTGTTTCAAGTTTCAATTCAAGTGTACAATGTGTGGCCCTTCACTCACTTTATTGAAGGCAGTATGGCCCTCTGTAAATAAATCTTGCCCACCCCTGCCATACATACATACTGTAGATGAACAGGTTTGCCTATGTTATGTATGTATAATATATACATACACAATGTATGTACGTATACATAATATAGTTGTGCATACATGCAAATACAGACTGTACAGTACAGTAATATAGTATGTTGTGCATACACCACCACATTTATAAGAATGTGAGTCAACATGCACAAACATGAATATATGAGTGCAGCTAAATCTATGCATCCAAGTCCACACACACAGCTGTGCTTTGCTGTTACTGCAATATGTATATAAATATGTTATTCTGTATAGCAACAATCCTCAATAATAATGGACTCTCACTTCCCTCCTTCCTGTTCAGTTACAAGAGAATAGAGGAAGAAACATAGAAAGACACTCACATTCTCAGGGCCTATTTTAAGGCAGGCAGATTGGTGTGAGACGTGACTTGACCACGAAGTGAAGTGGTGAAGTGCTGCACTATAAATTTGGTATCAACAAGGACCACAATTTGTGCCTTCCGCTTACAACAAGGAGCATACACGGATGCACAGTACATGTGGAAATGTCGGCCCAATATTGTAAAAAGTAAAACCAAACTGTTTTTACCTCTGCAAACAGAGTTGAACAGAGTTTATGTTCTGTTGTCGTTTAGAAAAATAACTTGAAGAATACCCCGATTTGCATATAACTTGGTAGGAATGAACATTAGGCTACCACAAATAAATACTTCAAAGGTCAAGGTTACAATCAAGGTCACAGTCTATCTATCAAAATAACTAGAGAATGTATAGGTTGTTTTTTCAATGATCAGCAGCCTTCCCCAAAGAGATAAGAAAGTCAAAGATCAAGATCATTTTAATCTACTGTATGTTAATTTATTAATGTATTTATCTGGGACAACACACATCCTATATTAAAATTGACTTAAGGGAGGGAAGTGTAGGTGTGAGGAACCTCTTATGTTCATATAATTTGCTAGATTTCACCCAAAAAGAAATCATCAGCTGTCACTGGCCAAAATATATTGATTAAAGGAAAAAGAACATTCAGTACACAAGACACCAATACACAAAGCTCAGCATTATTAGTGGAAGTGGGCAGTAATGGCTCAGCCAGCTGGTAGAGCAGCCGTCTTGGAATCGAGAGGTTCCTGATTTGATCCCCGGCTACCCTCCCATGCTTGGCTGCGTGACAAAGTGTCCTCGAGCAAGTCACTGAACCCCTAACTGCTCCCGGTTTCCTCTGCCGTTGGTTACTGGCACTATAAGTGCAGTCCATTTACCTTTTCCATTTAGTCACGATCAAGGTCAATGATCAAGGTTGAGAATGGATTGGCGGATTTTCACAAAGCTATGGGAATAATCATCAGTTGGCTGCCCCGAGGAGATGATTAACGTTTCGATCGGACATGGTCACAATCAATCAAGGGCTGTGGTTGTTTACTTTTCGAAGCCTTTCTTGGTGTTAATGTTTATGTCATTTTTGTAACAAAACATGCATAATACAATGCCGGGACCAGCAGCTATAAACCACTCTGTCCACCCCCCTGCCCGCAAAATCTAATGTATTGGTAATTGCCATTTGCACGCACGCACGCACGCACGCACGCACGCACGCACGCACACACACACGCACACACACACACACACACACACACACACACACACACACACACACACACACACACACACACACACACACACACAGGCCTTACCTTCTTGCAGGGTTCCCCCAGTTTGCTGACGGTGCTGAGGTTGTTGGTACTGTAGAATTCTATCAGGTCAATGAGAGAGGTGAAGATGCGGCTCTGTTCTGCGTAGAACTGACAGCCCGTCTGGACGACCTTAAAGTGCTTAGCACGCCCTTCCGACTTCACTGCACACACACACACACACACACACACACACACACACACACACACACACACACACACACACACACACACACACACACACACACACACACACACACACACACACACAGAGAACGATGCATGGCTAGTTAGTTATATGATATCCAGTGCAAAAATGTAAAACACATCAGTCATATATGGACCACCTCTCTGGATCTCTCTCCCCCTTGCTTATAACCTCATATACCCTCCCTCTCTCTCTCTTTTCTCACCCCTACCTCTTTCTCTCCTACATTCTTTCTATCTCCTCCATTCTTTCTATCTCTGCCTTCTCCTCTGTCGTAGGCCTACCTGACAGTACATATCCCACGGTGTCTTTCTCGCTGAGGCGAATAAGGAAGGCCCCCTCCTGGTTCTCTGGCCTAAGCAGGTGGCTCTGGGCCTCCACGCGGTTCATCTTCCCAAAGAACCACCTAAAGAAGAGACATGAAAGTTCAGTTGGCCTCCTAAATGTTGCACTGATAGGTCCACTGGTTTGTGAGATTAGCTCCAGACAAACACACAGACCCTTTTATAGATGCTAGCTTCCTGCGGAGCCATGCTGTAAAAAACTAAAAAACTAAAAAGGTTAATTTACGACCATTTGACCCAAGTGTCTGTCGACAGTGTCGGCCCACGAAAATATACTCAAGCTAATTCTCAAAATGGAAAAAGCTGTTGCGGTTCATGTTCATGTTGACACTACTTTTGTTTGAGAATCCGTTATTTTTGCCGGTTGACAGATGCTTGTAAAGTATAAAACAGCTTTAGTACCAAGACTACTGCTACTAACACCACTGATTTTGCTGCAATCAATTAAGATTGCACTTTGTAAAAACGTGTAAAACTCAATAAACATATTGGAGGAAAAAAAAGATTGCACTTTATTGATCCCACAGCCTACATTCAGCCACCACGGCAGCCAAGATATAGATTGTACATACATTTCCAGAATTATCAAACACAATAAGAATTCCTTTGCATCATTACTTACTTGAATACCAAGGACCCCAATGGAAACAAGCCATAGGCCTTCTTGGAAAAATCCTGTATTGTACTTTAGGCTATTTCCCTATAGTATCTTGGTAAACTGTTAATAAAGTATTCAATCAATCAAACAATATTGTATCATTACTGTTACTGCCACTAAATCTAAATCTTTTTTGTCCTCAGTTTCCTCCCACAGAGACCACCAACATGAGATTATTTCTAAAGCCTGCAGTGTATACACACTCACGCACGCACGCACGCACTCACGCACTCACGCACGCACACACGCACGCACGCACGCACGCACGCACACACACACACACACACACACACACACACACACACACACACACAGTATACTGTATGGATGGAGAGTTGGAGAGTGCAAACACTGAACTGAAGTAAAGATGGCAAGAGATTCACAGATGTGGTCCCATCATGCAGCCTGGCTGGCTGCTCTCTTTAGTTAGCATTTCTTTCACAGACTTTGGCAGCCGCTGTAATTTATTCTAGGGCTGATTTGTTCTCCCACTGAGTCTGTCCCTAATTGACCCAAAATGTATAGATGTTGTCGTGGATTGAATGGTGACTGGCACCCACCCAAGGAGTTTCGCTGCCGTCCGGTGCCAGACATATAGTTGTTGTCAGTTGTTCACAGACGGACGGACGGACGGACGGACAGGAACAATGTTGAGCAATTGTTCCTCAACGTGCAAAGTTTCTCTGCAATTGGATGCTGCGTTCATGATTTGAGGCATTTTGCTCAAAACAAACCTCATCACATGAACAAAAATATAATATAGGCCTATCGATTTGCGTGATATTTAGATAAAATGTGAAGGACTAATACAAAAATATGAGATTTGTCATAAGCTACTGTGACAGAATATAGGCCTTCAGTGATATTCATCATGCAACCAGAAACATATTATTAATAGGATATAGGAACAACCACTAGGCTACTTCCCACTGATAGGCAGAAATACAGTCGCAAAATAAGAAGTTGCCAGTAATAATACAGTAATAATACAGTCGCAAAATAAGAAGTTGACAGTAATAATACAGTAATAGGCCAGTCAATCTGAGGTTTGACCCAAAAGAAATTGCAATAGTAATGGTTCAAGTTTTTTTTATGATACTTACGGTCATCCAAAAAACATGTTAAAGGTTTCCCATTATATTCTTAGTGGATCAAGGTGAATTCAGCGGGTTCAAGTTTGGGTCTAACTAGGGGTTTTCATGATTCTGAATCCATTCCAAGCATGTTTTGCACGAAATACATTCCTCTGGCTAAAACGGACCCCACAAAACTGAGCTGACCCCAGAAAGGTTTGAGGGTCAATAGCCAGAGGAATGTATTTCGTGCAAAACAAATGCTTGCAATGGATTCAGAATCATGAAAAACCCCTAGTTAAACCCCTCACATGCTACTTAAAGAAGATTTTTGGGGGTCTTTTTATCCTGTAGCCTACAGTAAGTGAAGGGACCCAATACAATGGGAAACTTTTAACATGTTTTTGGATGACCCTAAGGATCATGAAAAACCCTGAATGTTTACTATTGAATTTTATTTTGGGTCAGGCCCTTTTATAGCTTAGATTGACTGGCCTAAAACCTGTGTTTATTTGTTCACTCTCACTCACAGCCTCACAGGCTTAAATTAATACTCATGACAGGGTTTTACTACAGTATGAAGGAAGAGAGCTGCCGAGACCCGAGACAGGTCTGACATTATGGGAGGTGTTCATTGACATTTGTCATTATTTACACAAGATAGAGAATAACAGTAGAACTGGGTGGGACTGGGGAGGGAGGGGGAGGGAGAAGGGGAAAGATGGAGACCATAATACTCACGGTTGCGCATCCACAGACTCTGCTCTGGCTAAATAATTATTGGGTACGATCCCGGTGGCCAGGACGTGCCCGTTCTCGTCCACTTTCCGTGCCGTCCACCAGTCCCCGGCGCGGCTGACGACGTTGAACAAATCTCCCTCTTCAAATGACATCTCGTCTTCGTGCCTGGAGTCGAACGGCCACATCGCCGTGTAGATGTTGCTTTCCTGGACATTTCTGCGCTCCAAAGCCAAGTCCGGCGACTTTTGATTTCCTCCGTGTGAAGAATCCCCATCTCCTGGAAGTCCTGGCGAAACACGTCCAGCCTCGCTGGTTGCAGTTCCACTGCCCGGTTTGTCGCCGAAAAGCCGCTGCCACAGGCTCTCCAGACACGGGCACCCTTTACGCATAGATTCTCCCATGGAGAAGCATTAATGGGGACCTGTCTGTGTGCGCTCTGGCGCGCCAGGGCTCAACGCAACACAGGTCTGCTACCCCACTACACCTGTTGGACAGGACAGGTAGAGAATGGACTGGAATGGAATGGAACGCCTGGAACGCGTCCCAAAGAAGTGTTGAGGCTGTCAATGCAGTTCCACTTTGCTGACAGGGCACTTTGAATTGACTCCTTCAGGCAAAGTCTGCCAAGCCTGTTGTGGGAACTCCGCCTATAGTGGCGTCATAATTCTCTGACTGACTGACTGACTGACTGACTGACTGACTGACTGATCACATTCCAAATATCAGATAGGCTATACTGTAGGCTATCTTCCATATTTAAGGTAAAGGAAAAAAGTCAGTCTATCCTCTATCCTTACCGCCCCCATACCATTTATGTTTCATTGTGTTTTACGACAGTTTTTTTTTTCTTCTTCTGCATTGTAGGCTACTGTGTTTTATTTGTATTCAATGTTATTAAAAAAAGGTCCCCAATTGAAACAAGCCCAAAAGCTTTCTTGGGGTGTTGTGTTTATCCTTTTAGTTGACCTTGTATCAGTGAACTGTACTGTCATGAAACTGTACCTTTTCTTATGCAAACCTCTAGTCTTCAATCAATCAATCAATGTCCGCAATGATTAGGTAAGGCTATACCGTGTAGAGAACTTAAAGGAGTAGTTCAACTTCACCCCCAAAATGACTCACCCGGTCACCCCATGGAGACTCGAATCCAATGTGTGTGTGTGTGTGTGTGTGTGTGTGTGTGTGTGTGTGTGTGTGTGTGTGTGTGTGTGTGTGTGTGTGTGTGTGTGTGTGTGTGTGTGTGTTTTGTTGCATTCTCAAGACAATAATTTTATTATAATAAATGTACCCCCATTGATTCTATGGGGTAAATTGATTAAAATCGAATTACTGTCTGTTATGATTAATTCAAGTCTCCTCCATATGGTGAGTAATCATTAATCAATAGGAAAGAAAAGTAATTTAAACAGAAATGTGTTGAATATTGAATTGGGGAAAAAAAAAGAATAAAAACAATCTCAAACTGCTTGTTACATAGAAAAAAGACTGCCTAGAGCCGAGCGCCTTTTCTGATAAAAGGAATACTCATAGGCTATTTCTCATCTCTGACATGCTAATAAGATGACCTAAAAGCCCCGCTAGCGGCCCCTAGAGGCCATGCTACTTCTAACCAGGCCAACATTCCTTGGCTTGAACTGACCAACATGAAGTGAAAAGACAATGATTATTATAATATTTTGGGGGAGGGGGCATCATATCTGAAGTAGGCCTACTGACACATACAGGGTATATCCGCAAAATAAAAACGTTAAAGTAAATAACAGATGGAAAAAGAGACAAAACAGAAAAGTGGAAAGGTCACGGGTCAATCAAATGGGGTCACTATAGAGGAAAGGTCATGGAGTCACTACAAATTCCAGTTCAATCCAGATTCCAGCCGGCAGTTTTTGATGCATCAATGCAAGTATTGGACTAGAACAGTGGTTCTCAAACATGGGGTCTTTTGTGGGGTCCCCAGATGATTAGAATGTCTCACTCAACGGTAAACAAACCTACATAAGTGTATACAGGGTATCTGCACATTTATAAAGTGACAATTTAAGGATTTTCAAGACCGTTTTAATACCAAATTGTCAAATATTAAGTAAGCAAGAGGCGAACATCACACATGTAGATCTGCTATTTTCACAATATTTATCTATGGAACCGAGTCACGTTAAATGTAATACCTACAATTCCAAGTGCTTGTCAGGGTGGGGGTCCCCAGTTCAAATTAGGGTATTTTGGGGGTCATGGGCCTTAAAAGGTTTGAGAACCCCTGTACTAGAAGCTCACCTAACCAGATGATCAGAGATTTCTGCCTATACTGACACATCAGGTGACATCTGAATTCAATAGGGCCCAAAAATGGGTGTTAACAGTTCGGAATAAATACATATAAACATATAACAGCATTGCAAAATCATTGCAAATACTTTAGGACAAAGCAAGGCTGCTGAAGCACTGACATTAAAGTCAAATTCATGATACCTTTTGGCTCAGCAGCCTCTCTGGTCAAACAGACCCACTGGACTGAGGCTACAGGAGAGGTAAGCTGTGCATCACCTGGTGCCATAAGGGGAGGGAGATGAGCCAGTTGGAATAACACAGGGATATTACATTACGGAGACTAGTACTTTTCCAAATTGAATTTATAAATTGCAATGTGGACATGTAAATAACAAATATTTATAGCAGTAAGACTCCCTAATCGGGAGATAAGCGACCGTCAGGTCACATGCACAAACTTTAGAAGGCAATCGTAGCCAATCAGGAGGGAATATGGGAAATGGGACAGATACATGTTGATGACATGACTTTAGCGATACTGTGTACCACTTTGTGTGATTTTAGGCCAAAATCTGTAGGAGCAGTGTCCAAAAATGTGTTTTGCAAAGATCGGCCTGATGGTGGTGCTGAGAAATGAGGGGTGGAGGTTGTGAGTTGCCATCCAAGGAGTGGATGGATAGGGGCAACGGTGCCGGAGATAAGAGTAGGGCAAAAGTGTGACGTGACGGACAGACAGACACTTCCGCTTCATCGGCCTCCTGGTGGTGCTATAAAAGGCCAATGTGGAAATTGCAGGGACAAAGGTTTTTCCTTGGTCTCTAGGGAGTGCACATACGTTTTACAGTGATCCGTGGAGTTATAGGTAAAAACACAAAACAGCCTGTTATAGCGGCATCCATGAGGCTGATTTGAAAATGTTGAAGTGGCATTTCTTCCTCTGCTTAGTGGGAATGTTTGTGCACAATTTCACCAAAACTTTGTTAAAAACAGACCAATCCAGCTAAGTTTGAAAGCCAATATAGGCAATCAGGATGGAATATGGAAAATCGGACAGATCAATGTCGATCACATGACTGTAGAGATACTGTCTACTGATTTGTGATTTTTGGACAAAAAAAATGTTTTACAAAGATCAGTGGTGCTAGAACAGGCCCATGTGAAAAATATGGGTCAGATGAAGGTGGATGCTGTAAAATACAGTAGCATGTAATTCATTTCTGAATGTCCCAGGCCATAGTGTATGTGTATGTCAAAAAGAAATGTACAAATGTCAGTGCTTTAGTGTTAGCTAAAAATAAAAAAGACGGCATTACTATATTAGTTGCTTTTATCTTCTCTGCTACACGTTTTTGAACCGGGCACAGAGTATTCTTTTTTGTGTAGCTGAGCACGTCATACTATAGAGGCTACAGTATCGAAGTCAAATCATACACAAGGCCTTGAATCGTCAGTCATATACAAACCAACTCAGTAGCTGACATCATGCAGTACGGTGCAATATTGTGGTCAAAGTCAGTGATGAGCCACATGGCTCAATAATTACATACACCTCCTTGTCCTTGTTATTGTCAAACTTGGATCAAGAATATAACAAAGCACGTGCACCAGTTATACCAGGGACGTGCTGGCCATTGGGAAAAGCGGGACAACTCCCGAATGGCCGGTTCATTCCCGGCCGGTCCAGGCCGGCCATTAGGAAAAAAATAAAATGTCGGCCTTCATTCCATTTTGGGGCCCGGGGGCGGCCAACAAAATAAATCGTCCCTGTCGGGCAGAAACCTTGTATCTCCAAGTTTCAAATTTGTAGATTTTTTCGCAAAGCAAAGCCCTGCTTCATCATACAAGGAAGTCGCACAAAAGTAGTGAAAACAGCAGATCTACAAGCACACAACGCCTCGCGGTGCGAGGCGTTGTGTGCTTGTAGATCGTCTGTTTTCACTAGTTTAAATCATTTTTAAAATGATAAATACAAAACAAACGGTTTTGGACATACAAGGTTTCCACCCGAGAGTCTATAGCGCGCAATGAGGGCCTCTCCAACTCTTTTTCCCAGGCTGAATCAGGGGCCCAGCACGTCCCTGAGTTATACTCTCTGTTATGGTCACACAGGAGTAGATACCAGTCCAGAGACAGTACAATATGTACAGTAGCATCAAAACAAACTCGTCTTTAGGGCTGTAGAGTCAAAAAATGCTTCTGAGGGAGGGGGCAGACACACCCACCCGTGCGCGTACACACACGCGCGCGCACACAGCGCATATCAAATATAAAAGTTTACTGGATAGAACAATACAAAGGCTCATTGGATAAAACACTGACCTAGAACTGACAGGGTTGAAGGTTCCAGTACGACCATTATGCACTCATGATTAGCTAGTTTACTTCAACTGTTGGTTGCATATAGATCTGGCTTCTGTTGAAATCAAAGCTCCAGTCATGACAGAAATCAAAGCTAAAAATACTTTATTAATATACTTTCCATCCATTCTGGTTGGTACCAAATTGCATGCAGCCCTAAATTCATCTTTTGGTGTTTTTGATGGTTATGGCTCAAGTTTCCTTCACTTGCTTTCATCTTCTATAAATACCATGCATAGGAAGTCCAAAATTGCATTGTTGACTAATTGCATTGTTTTAACAACACTGCGAAATTATATTTTTTTGGCACAACCCCCTCCCACCCCTGAATGACCCATTAGAAAAACTCCTCTGACGATGGTTAGGTCTCTGTGCCGTCCCAGTGGCTTTGTGTAGTTCTTTGTAGTCCACAGTTTGCAGTTCTTCAGTGTGTTCAGATTCTGGAGTGTAAACATAGGCACTCTAGTTGTGACTGTCCGTGACAGCAGGCCAGTAGCTGAGCAAACACATAACAGAGTCCTATACATAGAAATACGTACATACATATAGCATTATGCCAATTTATTATTGCAGAGGTTCCTCAATGAAACATAATAAAAAAAAGGAAATAAAAGTGCCCCCAAACTGTCCTAAGGAAATTGGTTTTCGTAGCAGCATAGCTGTGCTGCCATTGCCCAAAAGAACCCCTGTAAAATAAGTCTGGTGAGTAAACGCTCTGTAAGCTTGACGTACACGACCCAGGAAGCACTGAATTATTGCACATAAAATAAATTCAACATTGGACACCGGAGTCCACAGACGGGTCACTTTCAAATCCTGACCCGTCCTTATATTTCATTGTGTGGCTCCACAGACATGGCACATAGACAAGTAATAAAATACAATTTAGAAAAATGTGTACAAATCACAGCTTGGGGTATAAAACCATAGAAGTTTTGTGCTGTGAGCGTGAGTGTTCCAGTGGTTAGTTTGGTACGAGTGCAGTATTCACATGGCGTCTTCATTTCTCTCCTGCTCCGCTACATCATCTTCCTTCATATTCTTGGCTTTTCCCTCCCTTTTGGTGAGGTGACCAGCCTTTCTCCGTTTCTGCTACTACATATTTAAACGGACCCCAATTAATTTTCACAACTTTTCTCTCGTCCCTCTCTCACACTAAAATCCTTAGTGTGAATAGAAGAACGTTCTATCCCTCTGTCACATTCTCCATTCCTCTTCTGAACCCCATCCCCCTATAATCTCTGTTCCCCTCCTTTCTAGCTCTCTGACACAGAGTGGAAGTCTTAATATTATTCCTCTCTACACCTCTATAGTCTTGAAGTATATCCGGGCATAGATGGAGTCCAGCTGGCTGTGCAGGGCATGAAAAGAAGGTCTCTTGGAGGGTTCAGGGGTCCAGCAGTCCATCATGATGCGGTAGATGTTCTGAGGGCAGCGGGTCGGACACGGCAGCCGAAAGCCTGATGACAGGAGCTCCAACACTTCCTTATTGCTCTTACCTAAGAGAGAGAGAGAGAGAGAGAGAGAGAGAGAGAGAGAGAGAGATGATTTAAGTGGTATCCTCTGGAGCTTTGTTTCATGATGCCATTAGATGTCCCATGAATCCAAATAAAAATCTAATCAAATCAGTTAAATTAACATTACAGATTTTACAGTGAAGACGCCTTCCCACTCAGGTACAATGTGAAACATCAATTATCCACATAAACCGTTCATATTGTACTTTGCTGTAAGTTAGTCAAATAGTGAAAATAGCAGATTTACAAGCCCAGGCTTTGAGCTTGTAGATCTGCTATTTTGGCCATTTGAATTCACCTATTATGACATGCCCAGAGTAGGGACGTTTTCTGTGGCTAATAGCAATTAATCAGTAAACATGCATGTATACACACACACACACACACACACACACACACACACACACACACACACACACACACACACACACACACACACACACACACACACACACACACACACACACACACACACACACACACACACACACACACACACACACACACACATCTAGTAGCCGTTAATCAATATACATATACTGTACATGCACAGTAACAAGTAACAACTAATCAACAAATATAACACACACACACACACACACACACACACACACTCACACTCACACTCAGAGTATCAGTGGATAGATGAACAGAAATGAGTCAAGTCATTATTTAGTGTTGTACCATCATAGGGCATCTTCCCCCGTGACATCATCTCATAGAGCAACACACCAAACGACCAGACGTCTGACTTCACTGAGAACTTCTGGTACAGAGCAGCCTCCGGAGCGGTCCACCTCACTGGGATCTTAGTGCTACGACTGGCTGTATATACGCTGTCCTGGAGTGGAGACGCATGTACAGTCATACATATATATATACATACATACAGTACATACTGTCACTGTACACATCAATATCAAGGAGATAGAGGGTGGCATATCAATACGCATTTAGCACGCACACATAAACAGCTGCACCTCCAACCTAAAAGTATCCCGTCTGATCTACAGCAGTGGTTCTCAACCTTTTCAGGCTGCGACCCCCAAAATAATCATATTTTAACTGGGGACCCCCCCACCCTGACCAGCACTAAGAGTTGAAGCCTTACATTTTGTATAACATGGTTCTATAGTGAAAATAGCAGATCTACATGCGGTTATTTTCACAATTTCTACCTCTAATATTTGACAATTTGGCCAATGTTTAATTTGTCATTTTAGAGGTATTAAAAAGTCCTTAAATTGTCACCTTAGAAATGTGCAGATACCCTCGTTGATACACTTGAACTTTATGTTGGTTTGTTTACAGTTGAGTGAGAAAACAATGTTGCACATTAAGTTAATCATCTGGGGGACCCCCCCCCCCCCCCAAATAATTTGGTGACCCCCCTGGGGGTCTCGACCCACAGGTTGAGAATCACCGATCTACAGGACTGGGATCACTACTAAGTTTACCATCACACACACACACACACACACACACACACACACACACACACACACACACACACACACACACACACACACACACACACACACACACACACACACACACACACACACACACACACACACACACACACACACACACACACACACACAAAAACTACAAAGTCCCCAAACCTTTATGATTCGTGCCAGTCCGAAGTCGGCCACCTTGCAGACCAGGTCGTCCCCCACCAGGATGTTCCTGGCTGCCAGGTCTCTGTGAACGATGTGTCGGTCCTCCAGATAGGCCATTCCCTCTGATATCTGACTGCCCATGTAGATCAGATGGGCTGACGTGAGCACCTGGCCCTCTGCCGCTGCAGCAAAGTCACACGACAGCAGCAGTGCAGGTGTTATTTAGCATACTGATTGTGTAATGCAGGGGTCTTCAACAGGGGGTCCGGGACCCATAGGGGGTCCTCAGAGTTACTACTGGGGGTCCTCCAAATCTTTGTGTGATAGAAACCTTTTTTTCTTTTTCTCCTTTTCTATATTAACCACTTGAACCCTAGCGTCCATATTCGGAGAACTTTAGCCAAAAATAGCAGATCTACAAGCTCACAACGCCTCGCAGCAATTGGCTATTTTCGGTAAAGGGCTTTGGTGTAGAGGGGGAAAAAGAGCAGACTAAGTACAAAGTGAAAGGTCAAGTTTTTTTAAGTATTGATGGGTCAAGTGTTTAAATATCTGAAAACACAAATTGACATGATTCCAAAATACACTGATGATTGTGCTGTCAAAAGATGAAACTTATACGAAATCTATTAACAGGTTGTGAATGTGGGGGTCCTTGCTTCATCTCTCTCTCAAGGGGTCCTTGGACTGAAAACGTTGA
>NC_137818.1:22604886-22617386 GCF_963921795.1 Nannobrachium achirus
TATACAGTATATAGTCACTGTCGGTAGCGTGTCGCTGTTACTACGTTCATCTTTTCGACACCCGACTCTAACCCTCACCCTAACCTTAACCTCCATGGAGTGAGTCGCTAACCCTCCGGTTGAAATGATGGGCGTTCGGAAAAGCCGTCACTGTCGGGCAGAAACCTCATATCTCCAAGTTTCAAATGTATATGTTTTTTTCGTAAAGTAAAGCCCTGCTTCATCACATAAGACTGTTGCACAAGACTAGTGAAAATAGCAGATTTACAAGCACACAACGCCTCGCGATGCGAGGCGTTGTGTGCTTGTAGATCGGCTATTTTCACTTGTTTAAATCATTTTTTAAATGACATACAAAACGAACGGTTTTGGACATACAAGGTTTTTACCCGACGATGTGTTCATCTAATCCATCTTATCTACTGTTATCTACCCATCCATCCATCAATTCTATCCATAGATCCATCCATCCATCACCCACCCTCCCTCCCTCCAATTCATCAATTTCTCCATACCTTGTTTGAGCATCTTAATGGCCACTCTCTTGTTCTCAGTGGTCCATACGGCCTCCCACACCTCTCCAAAGTGTCCCTCTCCCAGTTTGCGGTGCATTTTGAACTCCTCTCTCGGCCTCTCCCAGGGTTCCATGTCAAACAGCTCCCTCTGCACAGAGACCAAACGGTGTGTTCAGATGTCATCTCAGTGTCAGACTCTTACAACCATTTCTTTTAAATAAAGTGGACTATGACCAGAGGTTCTAAACAAGTGCAGTTCTGCCTATAAAATCCTGAGTGGATTTTTTTGTTGTGTGCTTTATTTATAGATGATGTTAGTACATCTAGGTACCAAAGGCAAAATCCACAAGATAACACAGAACAGGTAAACATCATGAAAACTGTGAGATAATCCAAACAGTAAAATTATTAAACGACAACAAATCAAATTCACTGGTTCTGGCGCTGGTTCAATATTGTTTTACATTTGGCATTGACCATGAAGTCAGAACCCAATATATCAAATCAACACGGTATTCCTCTGTTTCTGTTACACTGTTTGATACTCCTCAATTTCCCCTCAGGGATTAATAAAGTGTATCTCATCTCATCTCATGATACCTCCTTATACAATACATTATGCACATACAGTAGGAGTTAAAATAAGTCAAGCAAGAGTGTAATATATTCACACACACACACGCTCTGGCTCATCCTGATCCTATAAAGCATTTACATCCCGTCGTAACTCAGGCTGACCTCATTAGTATTCTGACTAAACCTTGTTAATATTCCGTTTCATCTCTCTGCTGACTTTCTCCGTTGGGATTAGAACAGGCACGTGCACACATAGACATCAAAGGGGGCTTGAGCCCCTGCCCTTTTATCTGTCTGTAAAAGGTGCCCTCTCCTCTAGACCATGAATGCAGTTTTTACTATGGTGAAAGAAATGCAAAAAAAAGCTCTTGTGAACTTGAATTCAGCATCTTATGTTGAAAGAATTGCCCTCTCTGTGTAGAAATCAAGAATCGAAAATAGCCGACCTCCAAGCTCACAACGCGGCGCGGCGCAACACATTGTAAGCTTGAAACAGTGAAATCTAAATTATTTTCCAACACACCAAGACTGTGAAATTGAATTCTGCAATAAAATGTTAAGAAAAGTCCCTGCTAAAAGGTTGCACAGCTTGAAGACGGCTCCATATCATTTATAACAATTGGGACAGCTTACAAAGCAAAATTCATGACTGGTCATTTTAAAGTGATTCATTTGACAGAGCCGTTTTATTTTTCATCTCATACCGTGTCACAAATATTGTTCTCAGAGCAGTCTTAGCTGCATTGAATTATCACTGGATTTTACCGTCGCCACAGAGGATGGTAATATGCTTTCGCCAAGCATTTAAGGGGTATCCGTTTTGTTTATATAACAACTAAAGCAAAGTGCTGACTAGTGGCATTTAAAAAAAACAAGAAACGTTTTCTGCTGCTAGCCTTTGCAGGGTCTAGTGCACAGTAAATTCCTCTGTGTTCATTATCAATTTGTAACAAATGTACAAATGGACGCTTACGGGTCCATTTGTTTCATTTGTACAATGGCAATGTTAATTTGTTGAGCATATTGCGGTGTAGGACAACTGAGAGAAACAGGAGAAATAGGACAGAGGGGGGTTTTTAGTGGTATTTGATACTAAATGCACAGGAGTATATCTGACATGATATTTTATTCCAGACATTTAGCTGATGCCATTATTCAGAAGGACTTAGTGCTGAGCGAGCAGATTCAGTGTCAGTTAGACAGGGACACAGCAGCAGCAGAGATTGAATCTGGGAACCTGCGTTATGCTGCAGTCATTCTAACCACTATCCCAACCTCCCCAGGGCCACCTACATGTGCACACACACATGTCAAAAGACTGGAGCGCAAAAAACTATGAATGTCTGTGTGCTCGGTATACAGTCAGGTTTTGTGGAGCTGTAGAAGTCTTTTCAAAATGTACAGCAAAACATGAGTGTCCAACAACGCTAGTGTTGGGTATACTAGCGGTTATGTCAACTAGATACAAACATTAATGTCAAATCGCACTCTTTTGGTGGGTGTGCGGAGGCGGTGGGGCAACAGCGACCTGTTTTGACAATAAGCACATTATTCTATAATGTTGATGATTGTACATTTTAAAATACCATGCCTAGTCAATTATATATGCATTTGGGCATATACTACAGTCGATACATTCCCCATGTATCCAATTTTAATTAGTGTCAGACGATAGTCCGAATTTATTCTCTCTTTCCATCTTTGCGGATACACTTTATTTTGCCACAATACTCCTCCCACTGTTTTGGTGGCACGCACTTGGGCCATAGGCCTACTATGTCTATGGGACTCGTCTGCTTGCATTTTGCTAAGAGATAGATTATATTATATTATAGTTTAATTGATATCAATTTATTTGTGAATTAATTTTCTCCATAGACTTGGAAAATGCAAAAATGTTTCTTTTCCCAAATATGGAGATGACAGACATGATGTCTGATGTCATAGACCGCATGAGATTGACACAGTATATCCATATATGGGCATTCCAAGATATGGGCTTAATATTGATGACATCAGGGATCTCCATATATGGGCATAAAAGGGACAAGGACGGAATGGTTAGCACCCCTCAAATAGGGACAGACAGATGGGGAAATAAGGACTGACAGATAGAGATATCCATATATGGGCATTAAAGTGACAAATGGTAAGACAGAATACATTTCCCAGCGATTCCTCTTAACTCGCGTCAGGGCAACCACATAATTTCGCATATTTGCATCTTTCTAGTGTTTGTCAATATTGTTGAATAAGTGTGGGTGAGTGAGTGAATGTATGAATGAACAAATGAATGGATGGATGGATGGATGGATGAAAAAAAAGTTCTCCTGTATGAATAAATGGGAGCTGACATCAAAAACTTTATGTATCAAATTTATTCCTGAACAAAAAATCACAACATGTTCTAATGATTAAGTACTTTTGATATAAAATGAAATAAATAATATGAATGAAATGAATGATTTTCAAGTGAGATCACAACAAGCAATCAACAAGTTAAGACAATGACAAGCCATTGTGATCTGGAAAAACATGAAAGTGTCTTTGCTTACTTTAAATGTTTAGGTTTTTCAAGTATCTCAGTGTATTGTGAATAAGATGTAAATCATCAGATTTACAAAATGACATTCATGTACTATTATTTAACCACTTCTATCCATATTGTAAGCATTTTTTAATTATACTGTAAGTGAAGATAATAAAAAATATCTGAAAATAGCAGATCTTCAAGCTCACTCAATGCTTTGCATAGCGACACGTTGTGAGCTTGTAGGTGTTCTTTTTCAGCTATTCGTCATACAACAATGTGTATAGGGCTTACGTGGTTAAATACGTAGTACAATCTGTATAGTGGCACTAATAGTGGCACTGTATAGTGGAATCAGGTAGTGTTCCTTGCTAGACAAAAGGCTATTGGCTATTTTGCAATAGCTTTAGGAAAAAAGGTTCTACAAGTAGCTAAAAGTGAATTCATATAAATCAAAGCAATCTATAACAAATCTTTGTTCTGGTGATTGGAATAAATAACAATATTCTATATTTAAAAATAAATCATCAAAATCAAAATGATGCATTTAAAACATTAAATTGAAATAAACAGATTCAACAACATTTGTGAAATATAAAAAGTTTGAAATGAAATCAAATGGGATGAATGATCATAGTAACGTATGCACATGTACAGTACTTGCTGTATGGGTATGTGTGCATTTCTATGTTCGCGTACAGTAAGTGTCTGCGTTGTTCATAACGTCAGATGAATGTGTGTGTGTGTGTGTGTGTGTGTGTGTGCGTGCGTGCGTGCGTGCGTGCGTGCGAGCGTAAATGTTTGTGTGTGTGTAAGTGTGTGCATGTATAAGTGCGCTGTGTGCAGTTGTATGGGTTACACTGCACTACTGTATGTATGTATGTGTGTGTAGCGTAATGTAGTGTTGTTGTGGGTGTGAGGTATGTGAATGCATGTGTTTTAGCGAGTAGCTTCAGATTGTGTCCATGGTCACATGGTAACTGAGCCTCACACTTTGGTCTGCAAGGAAGAAGAAAGAAAAAGCCACCAATCACTGAACCAAACACTGAACTCTTCTCTCCAAAGACCACACAATATTATCCTCACTGTTCATTTGTAACGCTGGGGTGTACTGTACAGTACATTTGTACAAACTCTGAGTTACAAATGGATAGATTAACACATAAACACTTTATCACATACACAACATGTATTTGCCCTGGTAGAGGGGGATGATAAAAGAACTGGGAGGGAGATGCCTGATAATTGCTACATAGATCAAAATGCTATTTTCACCCTGTCTTTGTGGCTAAATAAGCCTATGGCCTGGGTATATGATAAAATACCACGAATGCCCGGGAGGTCATCTATAGTATATATATTCATCACATACTCGTGCACTGAACTGTTATCACATGCAACCGTGTGCAGAAGGATATAATTATGTCAATTCTAGCCTCGGGTACCCATGCGTTGTTTTTTATGTCGATTCAAATATGGACAAAACTCTGCTGTCATAGCTGCTGTTGATGGTCTTGACTGGTACTATACAATTTACAGCTTATTATTCAGGCACAAAGGAACCAAAACTAGTCTCCCGTTGCTAGACAATGGGAGATCTCTGCCTAGTGCCTACCGATGCGTCTGGTGACATTAAAATCCAAGCTAGTTGCTAGAGCAACGGCGAAGGGCTGCTAACAAGCCTATGCCTGCCTACTGTTAGGATCCAATGTGGATCTTCTACAGGACCTGAAGAACTCTGACATTTGTTATAATTTCCCATATATCTGAAACTATACCACACTCTTCCTTTCTATTGCAACAAATCAATTACGTGAACAAGTTAGCAACTCAATTAAGATTAATTAAACATTATTTTTACCTCAAATACTTTATGAAACAAAATCGAACTAACATTGTCTCTATAAAAGGGTTCTTCAACAGTGGGTCCGGGACCCTCAGGGGGTCCTCAGAGTTACTACAGGGGGTCCTCCAAATCTTTGTGTGATAGAAACTGCCCCCCCCCCCCTTTTTTTATATTAACCATCCATATTAGCCAGAACTTAGCCAAAAAAAACAGCTCTACAAGCTCACAGAGATAGTTTATTAAGTATTGACGGTTCAAGTGGTTAAATATCTGAAAACACACATTAACATGAATCCAAAATGCACTGATGATCGTGCTGTCAAACGATGAAACTATATGGAATCTATTAACATGTTGTGGGGGTCCCTGCTTCATCTCTCTCTCTCAACTAAGGGGTCCTTGGCCTGAAAACTTTGAAGACCCCTGCTCTATAATATACAATAGAGTGAGCGTGTAAAACTGTACACCAAGTTCAATACTGTACAATGGCTGGCAGAAAGTGGCACTGATCTACATCTAGCTAGCTGCTCACTCACTGAGTCCCTGTGGACAGCAGCATCGCATCTTTGCTAACAGTGATTTTACAAGTTGTACATAAGCCGTCACATTTTCCTCTCATGCTTCATAATTACAGTCCTTTAACAGGTAGGTCTCTACTGTATGCGTTGAAAAAATGCAGTGTTTGGGTCTGCTGCCCACTGAAAACTGAATCCCTTCGGTGTAAAACATAATTAACTACGGTGAGCCCTCGTGCACTATTCTGGGCATGCCATAGTACAGTATGTGAAATGAATATTTGTCAAAAAAATAACATTCTATGTCAAATTAAATAACATAGGATTAGGGCTGTCACGATATGACATTTTACATGACGATTAATTGTCACTCAAATAATTGGCGATTAACGATTTAATTGTGTATTTGTCGTTGATAATTACATTTCTGTTTGGCTTTTAGGCTTTGAAGTTGCATATGGTAGATACTGTATGACACATAACCTAAATATACAAATACATTACTGACATATTTGACAACTTACTACTTAAAAAATAACATTGATAGTGGAAATAGCCGATCTACAAGCTCACAACGCGTCGCATTGTAAGCTTGTAGATCTGCTATTTCCACTATTTCTGACATTTTTCAACATTCACGATTATGACGATTATGACAAAATAATTGCGATAATGTCAAATAATCACGATTAGACGATTATGTAATAATTGTGACAGCCCTACATAGGATAACAGTTGGCAACTTGGCATTTGACCAAAATAGACAAACTTTCTTAAAAAATAGGAGAACATTCTGCAAAAATAAGCAAACGTTCAGCCATAGTAAGAATATAGGATTTAAAGCTATACTGTGTAAGTTGCTCAACTAGTGGTCAGTAGCTCTATAGCAAACCACGGTCGCGTCCGCGTCTTTCGGCCGTTTTTCGCTGCGGACCGGGCCTCACACCCCCGCGTCTGCCTCCACCTCGCCGAGATCTATCTTTAGAGGGGTCCCTGGTTCCAGGCATTCCGGAGAAACAGACTCCTTCACCCGAGTATAGAGACACACCATAGAGTATATAAACAATAGAGAGCGGACCGGCCCCGCCCCCACTATCATTTCAATGCAAGTGCTCAGTGGCGTTTTGAAGCAACGGCTACGTGCTAGCATGTAGCTAATCCAGGTGCATTCTGGGGGAAATTGGCCAGTACCTAGTGGGGCCAAAATGACGTCACGCTGCTCTCCGCTCAGAGGAAGGATTGTCTGGGGGGGGCGGGGCCCAATGCGCGTTTAGGCTGCAGTTCCAACTTTGGCCACCATCGGGGTTGCTTCAAATCTAGCCCTGGGTTCTGGGGGCTTGAGACACACAGACTCCTACATATATGGCCGCCCTATTGTGATAGCGACCCCACTTCAAGATGCGCTGTGATTGGCCGGCAGTGTATAACCCTCCCTGTGATTGGCCGGTAGTGTATGATGACGTAATTTTTCCGCGAAAACCGGGCCCCGGTCAGGATCATAGAAAACATATAAAGAGAAGGCTTTAGAAGCTGAAAATAACGGAGTGGGTGTTCTAAAACTTTATCTGAAAGTTTTTAATCTGAAACACAGAGGATCCATTCTGAAAGAGTTTCACCCCAGGATATAGACCTACATTACAATCCTGAGCTTCTAATCTAGATCATAACAAACAGGTCTCTTCTTGTAAACAAACACTACAGGTATATGAAACGTGTGTGTCCATCCATGTACTATGTTGAATTTATGTTTTACATTAATTCTTGTGTGTTCCTGAGTTCAGGTCACACTCACCACAGTAACCTGTAAGAATCCCTTTAATTACAGTAGAGTAGGCAGGGGCGTCACAAGGGGGGGGGGAGGAAAAGTGGGACTGAGTTACTAGGGCCCAAGGTGGAGGGGCCTTAATATTTTATACTTTAGCTATTGAAAAATAACAGATATACAAGCACCGAATGCAGAGGATTTAGAAGACATTTATAGAATCGGGTCAAAAACATTCAAAGACTTCAAAAGCACAAATATTCACGATTTTTCAAAAATAGCAGATCTACAAGCTCGCTAGTTAAAACACAATATAATGCGTAATAATGCGTTCCTAGTCTAAATGGGTTAAACCCCCTCCCCCTATGAAGAACATTCATGGGGGGCCCGCAGTGAATCCTTGTACCCAGGGCCCAGAATTTGGTGCGACACCCCTGAGATTAGGTCTCCTTTAGGAGTGACAGAGACAGGATTCTTCTCTTTCTTCTACGGTACACTACGAGTCCCTGTGTGTATTAATCCTTGACTTAAAAATACTCCACAGTGGGGGGGCTTCTTCTGCCGCACTGCAGGACCTAGACGTACACTGTCAAATCCTCTGTGATAATTTAACTACAATAGTGTACAAAAATAACCATATGGACCCGAAATACTCAGCATTTTACTGTGTAACACTGAAGGCCCGGTTGTGATGCTTTAGTCACAGTCTCCTGGGGTTTGTTCGTTCTTTGGGAATCTCAGAAAATATTACATTTCTACAGTGGATAATTGTGCAAACATGCACATGTATACCCTCTGGTTATCCTCTGAATTCTGTCTGTTAGTTTTATCATCCATATGAATTAATTATTCTGGTTCTTTTCACAGCTTTAAAAACGGTTATTATTTAATTAATTTCTCTCTTTTATTTTTTTGATCTTCAAATGTTCCATGTAATTAAATTATCTGATTACTTCTGCCCCAAATATGCCGCTTTTAAACTGTAATCCATGAATATAGAGGACAACACATGGCCCATTAAACTGCCACTTCTCTGTAATGTAATGACTCAATTGCTAGGTTGGACTTTTTACGGTTTCGCTCTGCAGGAGTCTAGTTGTCTAGAAGAGGGTCTATCTCTATCTGACTGACTGACTGACTGACTGACTGACTGTCTGTCTGTCTGTGTGTGTGAAGAGATCAGCACCAGAGTTCTTGTGCAGTGACAGAAAGCCACAGATGTACAGCCACTAATTATTACAGCGTGGCTCTGAAGAAGGCAAGCTGTCTATGACAGGATCTGTCAGTGTGTGTGTGTGTGTGTGTGTGTGTGTGTGTGTGTGTGTGTGTGTGTGTGTGTGTGTGTGTGTGTGTGTGTGTGTGTGTGTGTGTGTGTGTGTGTGTGTGTGCGTGCGTGCGCGCGTGCGTGCGTGTGTGTTGAGAACAGTGTCAGTGTCAAGTGCCCTGGTCCCTCAAAATGCGGAGACTCTTATTATCGCAAGATATGGTAGGGGGTCACAAAGCATCACTCTACAATTCAATGTTGCTGCAGAAATACACCACCAACAGTGCCCTGAAACTGTATGGGAAAGAGACATTGGAACTACAGTCACAGAAGAAGAACATGTCAACGTACTATGCAATTCAAAGCACAACATGTCAAGCAATAGTTTCACTAGGTTAATTCAGTTTAGAAAGAATTGTCAACAGAATGTATTGGACCCCTTCTAAACTACACAGCGCAAAGCTTAAGAATGATCCAGGATGCTGGAAGTGTTTGGATGAAGGTAAGCTGACCCATGTCTTATCAGTGCCCCAAGGTACAGGACTTCTGGATAGCAGTACATGATTGTATTCAGAGTAGGGATGTCACCGAATAATCGATTTTCGAATATTCGTTCCATTAATCAATATTCGATTTTAATATTTCATAATCGAAAATCAAAAAAATATTATTATTTTTTTCGTTTTTTTTTTTTTTTTTTTTTTTAATACTATTTTTTGGCTTAGTTAGTTAGTTTCAAACAAAATATAGAATATAGGCTAACAATAGTATTAATGATAATAGTAAATGGCCATTGATTTATTATTCACACCAGCACCAACTGTAAACTGTGTAGAGTGAAGGAGCACAGCAGAGTGGCAGCTGCCTGCTACACACTCCCCTCCTGTCTCAGACACAGGTGTGATTGATTCAGGCTTGATTGTTTGGTACTTGGTGGCCATAATCAAAGAAAAGGGAAAACAGTGCCCTCTGTATTGTAAAGCATCACAGAATCTGTTCTTGAGAGATTAGGTGAACAGTACACTGGCACACTAAAAAGAAAGATGAAGAGTAGTAGTTAGGCTACCAATTACCTGAAGAGCCATGTTGTACATAGGTAAATGTGCATTGAAATCCAGTAAAAAAAAAAAAAAAAAAATTAATAAAAAAATAATAATAATAATTAATTTTCGATTTTCGAATAATATTCGAATATTGCAATAGAATAATCGATTTTGATAAAGGTCCATTTTTGACATCACTAATTCAGAGAATTGTTGATCAAGGCATTCCTTTTCGATATCTGCTTATTTATATTGGCAGATCCCTACACTTTGAAAGACATAACCTCATATACATACATGGAATGGGTCCAAACAGCCATAATGCTGGGTAGGAGACTGCTAGTCCAACTATGGAAGTCCACATACCATCAATTTTAGAGTGGCATAAATTACTAATAAGAACAGCATCATATGAACGGGTATCCTTCTCAATGTAGGGCAGAATGGACCAGTTCCACCTGAAGTGGGACAGATTTATTTATCTATGGCTTGTAATGACAGACTACAGGCTGGCCCCCAATACTGTATCCTTTTATTCTCTGTTGCTGTTGTTTTGTCCCCTTTGTTTATTGTATTGATTGTGCTGTTGTGTAGGTATTTGGTTATTTGTTATGTTGTGTTGTTCTGTGTCAGCCTTGCAGATTGTTGTATTGTAAAATATCTAACAAAATACTAATCACAAAAAAACTATATCGATAGCGAGGTAATAGAAGAATCGTGATATCTGCTTTTGTCCATATTGCCCCGCCCCAGACTGGGCCAACACGCTGGATGTACAAACTGGCTGAGTCATGAGGACACTGCAGCAACTTGAATTGAATCAAACAGAGGAGAGCAATATTCATTTGTTGCCTCTTTGATTAACTAAAGTGCCAGGACAGAAACCTAATGAGAGCAGAGAGAGCGTGAGTCATAATTATGACATGTCCCTGTAAGTAAAACTCAGTCTAATAAACACTCACACTTCACCACACTGTCTGCTCTCCTGTTGGTGCTGTGCTGTGCGTGCGTGCGTGCGTGCGTGCGAGCGTGCGTGCGTGCGTGTGTGTGCATGCCTTGTGCATGTGAGCACAATGCACATTCTACAGTGTGCTAAAGTACATTTACACGCATGTGATTCTCTGTGTGTACGTGCATTTGAGACAGTGGTTGTGACTTGTGAGGGTGCCTGTTTGCGATGTGTGCCCGATATGCAAGGTGACTTCATTCATGTCTGTTGAACATACACACACACATATACCCAGACCAGTGCTGGAGCACACGCAAAGCCCAGCTTTTTGGTATTCTTCATTTCATCACTGTTGGGCTGAAACCTTGAATCTCCTGACTTATATTTCATCTTTTTATAAATGAATGCCCTACTTTGTTGTATGACAGTGTAGCGCAAAAGTAGCAATGATAGATACAAGCTTACAACACGTCGCATCACGATGCGTTGCGAGCTAGTGGCTTTTTACCCTCTCCCCCCCACACACTTGTAAAGCGACTTAGAACTTGGGGTACTCAGAAAAGTGCTATATAAATCACATGTATTATTATTATTATTGAATATTTTGTTTTAAACATTTCGCATGACTATGACCAAAATAGGCACGCCATTTTTAAAGTCTGTGGTGGTCAACTCTGTGGGTTTTTTAAATATTCAACCAAAGAAAAATATTAACAATAGCTTGTGACTAAACAATAACTACTGAAGTTATTATCTACTGAAGCACAAGTGCTTTTTTCTGCAACACAACAATTTTGGACAAGGGTTCTGCTTGACAGATATGATATCTATATATCTGACGTAGTTTTCTGTGTGTGTGTGTTGTGCGTGCCTGCGTGCGTGCGTGCGTGACCCACCTGCTGAGCGCATGGTTCTTCCAGGGCCACCCCCAGGCTGCGGGAGTTCTTCTGGTAGTAGGAGATGAGTTCTCCCAGCGTGGCGAAGGAGATCTTGTCTGAGACAAAGTAGGCCCCGATGGTAGAGCGCTGGATTCTAAAGTGGTACACCTTCCCCTCGCTCCTGGCTGCAGAGGACAGAGGAGAGACCAGACCACCCGTCATTATGACATGCTACAGCAGTGAGCAGTGTTTCTCAAACTTTTAAATTCCAAGGTCTCCCTTAACTCTGACAGCATACAAATGCAACCAAATGGACTGAAACAGGTCCATTTGGTCAGTGTTACAGACTTGTATGGGTCAATAGAGTCCCTAGATTCCACTTCGAGAACCAATGTGCTACAGCACTGGTTCCCAAACACTGGGTTGGGACCCATTTGTGGGTCACAGACCAATTTTTATTGGTCACGACTCGAGTAAAAATACAAGTTTTCTTTCCTACATAAAGATAAATAAATTCAAAAAAAGAAAATATGTAATTTTATACATTTTAAAACAGACAAATAAATCTAAGAAATTCCATAAATAAAGAAATAATATATATAATTAAGAAGTAGTGAAAATA
>NC_137818.1:22622386-22649886 GCF_963921795.1 Nannobrachium achirus
TACAGAAGCAGTAATGCGCATGCGTGACTGGCCACTAATCGGTGTTTCCAGAAATGTTTCGCCACCAAGCGGCCCGGGGAGAGAAAACTGACCACAGGAAGACTAAAACTGCGATTTAAACTCTTGTTTCAAACCCATCGCTTAGATTTTCTCCACCGCTCAAAATCTATACATCTGGGAGACGCTAAATCGAAGTTTACTTTTTTGGATACGATGTGCGGTAAAGTGAAGAATCGTGTAAGCGTGGCGAACATTCGCCGGTGAAATCTCATTTGGGCAGCTAACGCTGAGGAACCTCATCTCGGAGCTATACACACACACCGGAGGGAGAGGTTCCGATTCCGAAAGGAGCTACAGATCGAGAGAGCAGGGCTAAAGCTGGCAGGTGTATTATTTATAGTAGCTAAACTGGTACCTTGCTGTGACACTCTGTCACTGACTCACTCACTTGTGTTTGGCGAATTCGTCCTGCAGGAGGGCCACATAATTGGCTGGCACCAGACCGGACTCCAGCGAGCCGGTGAGCTTCTTGGCGAGCACGTACTCCCCCCGCTTCTCCAGCACCGACAGCTTATCCCCCTCCTTCACCGTCAGCTCCTCCTGGCTCCGGGCTTCGAAGTCGAACAGCGCGGCGTACAGCTGCACCGGCCTCTTCTTGGGCGACGGAGCGCGGATGTCACCTGAGATGGTCCGTATGTCCGCCGGCCGCGAGTTGACGACCGCGGCGTTGGCGATGGTCATCGTGTTGTTGTTGGCATTGCTGGTGATGTTGCTGGGGTAGTGGAACTCGGGCCAGATGCAGTTCCACAGCCGGTTCAGACACGGCATACAGCAGCGACAGCAATCCTCCATTCCGGACCATTTAAAAAAAACCGCAGGGGTGCTTAATAAATCAATGAAATAAATATCCAGGCCCAGGGGGGTGGATCGGGTAGGGGGGTGAATCCAGGTGCCAGTCGGGGGTTAAATTAGCCCCTACAAATCCTTGGTCCGTCCGGCCCAGAGTTTTAATTCAATCCCCCTTGCCTTTCCAGATTCCTCGCTCTTTCACTCCTCGCCAGGCAAACATATGTGCACCGCGTCGCCAGCAGTAGTTTCTAGTTGAGCAGCAGAGAGAGAATCCTGAGGAACCGGTTCTCGCCCTGTGCTGTGATCGTGGATCAAAACATCCACGGTTCCATAGCGGACGGACGGCGGGCTGTGGGAATGCGGAAACGCGGGCGTGGAGGCGATCCAACTCGGATCAGTTCCCTGAAACGACTCGGCGGCCGGGCGGCGGTCCAGAGGAACGAATCATTTGGCCCACACACACAGGAGGGGAAAAAAATGTTAATCCCTCGTAAATAGCATGCCGTGCCTAATGAAAGAAAGGCTAGTTACTGATATTAAACTGTGTAGCTCCAAGAACAAGTGCCAGTGGTATGGATCTTGTTATTTTATTATTATTATTTTAAAGGTAAGGCTGCACCATACGCTTAAAGTTAGGTGTTTTGGTTTGGCGCGGTGAATACATCCCGGCGATCCCGCTGTCAGTGCACCTGCGCACTCCTCCTCCTCACCCCCACCCAGCCAGCTCCTGCATGGAGGGCGGATACAGCAGCACCTGCGCGTGCGTGTGGCGTGCACGCGCGTGTGTGATGATGAGACAGAGAGAGAGAAAGAGAGAGATTTGTAAATACTATAGTATGCCTATGCCTATACATTGTTTTGTTTTTTGATTGTCTTGTTCCACTTTTGCTTTGGTAAACGTATGTTTTCTCATGCCAATAAAGTTCCTGTGAATTGAATTGAAATGAAATTTAATAGAGAGAGAGAGAGAGAGAGAGAGAGAGAGAGAGAAGAGCAGCAGAGCACACTTAATATGTTTTTGTGTCAGTGAAGAGTTTGTGCATAGGTCAGGGAGAGTTTGTAGAGTGTGTGTGTAAAAAGAGGCTCTCTATTCCACGCGTGCGCTGTGTGTAGGGAGATTAAAAGTAGTAGTAGTCTACAGTGTCCTAGAAATTATTTTATGCTCGACTGTTGGCATGTTGGCTCCAGGACATTCATTCCCCTGCCAACCAAAAGTGCCTTAAATGTTGGTGTTTAAGCAAGGCCGGCTAACATTTATTCTATTCTATTCTACTGTATACTGTTCACTACATAAAGCTGAACTCTGTTCTCAATAACTCCATTCCACCTACAATACAATGCTGTCTTAAACAGGACTTGTTTGTTTCAGTGGCCCTGATAAAGATCACAGTATCTCATGTGGAGAAAGGGTTGACTCACTGATAACGATATCAGCTGCTTTCTATGCCTCCTGACTCATACATTTTTGTTCATTGTTCCTTTTGGAAGGTGTTTACAGGCTACCTGGGACAACTAACTGTAACTGAGTATGCAGAGGAACCTTTTGTATACAACTATACACAAAAAAATTATAATAAAATAAATAACTTCTTTCATCCTGGCATCCCTTTATTGGACAAGTCATTATATCCGAATATTTTTTGCTACTTTTTTCAAAAGTAGGAAAATAGCTATATATACAAGCTCAATGTGTGATACTGTTTGTTGTGATATTATATTTGCTCTTGCCTCTTTTCATTATGAATGCAGGTGTTAAGATTTTGACTTGCCCATTGCCACAACAGTTTGAGAGCCACATATCAAATCTCACCTGTGGTATACATCTGAATAGAGGTACAAGTACCACTGGCTCAAAAAGTGCCTGCTTGACATTTTCACCTGTTTTTACCCAAAACAAAAGAAGGGTTTGTCTCAGAAGTGAGATACCTGCCTCAAAGTAAATCAAAATAGAGGTCCATTTTGTCCTGCTAACTTCAGAATACAAAAGGAACTCAGCCAATTGATTTAAAATCAAAAAATAGTGAAGGGGGTGACAACAAAACATTGTAGTTCATTCCAAGCTGGTCAGAGCACTTCAAGCTGGAATTTCCAGCTTTAAATTCTTGTGGAGCATAAATCAACTTTATCTTTATTAGTGAGCGACCACCCTTAAGCTGCCTGTAAAGCTAGTCTTCAAGAGACAGAATGAAGATGATGCATTTTGTTGCAATCATGAACTATAAGTTTGTTAAATAATTTTAACCGACAAGGCTGATGTCAATAAATATGATACATATTTTTCCCCTCTGTTGTCTCACATTCTGTCTCAGTAATGAAAAAGGATCCACTTGCCCTGAAAAGCGTATATTGTTCCCACTTCCCAGAGACAGTCTGGGATTGATTCCTTTGTCTCACCGACCGAACACATAAATCACTCTTGATTCTCCAGACAAAGCCTGCTGACTCCCTCTCAGCTTTCTTTCTGTCTGTCTCAATACAAATCTGTACCAAATTAACTGGGGGGCGGGGGCTAATCTTCTCGGAAAATTTCTGGTTAGTATCAAAGAAAACCTGAAGGACAAAACAACAGGACACAAAATAAGACAAACCGCATTGTTCTATTTGATAGATAGCACACCGTTTTATTAGTATATTTAGCTTTGTGACGTACAGCTTAGGAGAAACAAAATAAATAAATAAAAATAAAATGGTCACAATTTCTTTTTCTTCAAAAGTTTGGGGGAAAATAACAACATTTTAGCCTTAGCAGTGACATCACACGAAAAAACAAACAAACAAAAAAAAAAAGAAGCTAAATTTCAGGTCATTGGTCTGCTTGTTTCACTGAACCCAGAGTGATATGTTCTTGTTAGGCTAAATAACTCTGCCCAGAATGTTTTTGCAAGAATTCAGCAATCAGGAAAAAAAAAAAAGTCTAGAGTTATTTTATGTTTTTTTCTTTTCTCATCTCGGTCATTTTAAGTTGCTTCACATATATATTCAACACTTTTCTAAAGAATCAAAATATTTAGCCACAGGTACTGGAAAAAAAGTATCCACTGTTATATAGAATAATAAACACAATAAATATAAAAAAAGAAGAATCATTTTTGATATAATTTATATGGTATCAAAGAGAGGGAAATGGGCCTTCAGGTATATATGTGTGTTTTACAAAAGTGATGTCCTTTTTTATTTTTCCTGAGGTCGGTTTTTATCGTCGTCTGCAGTTTAACGTTTTGCTAAATATACTAATAGAGAGAGAAGACCCCACACAGGGTCTAGTAATGGCTTATCATTCACTAGATTTGTGGTAACACCACTACAAATTCACTGTGGCCCCACTTGTGACTTGTGTACTTGAGTTTCGCTAAGAGGTCAAAGGTTAAGTCAGCCCCTCAAAGCCAAACAAACACACAACTAAACTCCCCGTCCCTTCCCAAAACAAACTGTTTTACCCTCTCATTTAGAATTTTAGCTGTTTTTTTTCTCCTTAACTTCCTGCTAGTCACGTTGCATGAAGCACATTTATTCATTTGTCCTTAAGGTTTACCTAAGAATGTCAGATTAGCATCATTATCATAAAGTGAAACCACAGGCCACAGCTAGCTATTACAGCAAGCTGTTACTGGCATCCTTCAATAATAATAATAAGACAAACACATTGTACACAATTAGCATTTCAACGATGAATGCAAATGCTAAAAATGCCAACAAATCTTTTGTTGTGGGAAAACAGAATATTATCCTAGAAACCTTCCTCCAAAATATGACAAATCTGGTGAAGAAAGCTAACCTTATAAAATTCAACATGTAACGGCATCCCTTTGATTATAGGCTAAAGTGTAAAATCAGTTTAGATGCAGTCCCATTTCCCTTCAGTGTGTTAAGAAGGAGTAATAATCAGATAAACTGAGTGAGTGAGTAAAGGGGCATTGAGGGGGGGGTGTGGGTTGGGGTGTGGTGGGGACAAAATGAACAGAAAAAAAGTAAAGGGGGGAAAAAAGAATTGCAAAAATCTGTACATGTAAACATCACACTTCCACTGAGTTGAAAATCATGAGGAGAATACAGGCTTTCACATTGGTATTACTGCAGGTACAAAGACCCCCGGTGGACAGACAAAAATCAAGACAATCAGAGTCTGGTACAAGTCAGGAGAAAAAGTAGGGAAATAGCGGGAAAATAAGAAACAGTCAAAATACCCCCGAAAAAATTTTAAATATGAACAATGGGAAACAGAGGATTCTAAACACACACCCAAAAACAAATAAAAAATCATATAAAATAAAACAGTAAAGCCTTGACTCAGGGAGCCTTTTGTTTGATTTGACAGTAGTAGAAGCTGTACATTGCGCCCTGATAAAAAAAGAAAGCTCAGTTATTTTTCTTCTCGTTTTTTTGTATCTTTGTATTTTGTGTGTGTGTGTGTGTGTGTGTGTGTGTGTGTGTGTGTGTGTGTGTGTCGTCTGAATGAAGCAGACTTATCTTTGTGTTTTTTAAACATGTTCGTAACCATTTGTAGACCTAACCAGCACCAGTGGCCATCTATCTGCCCAGGAGAAACGTTTGCTTTATCATCAAAGCTAATCCTTTACTTCATAAAATATATCATTATGGGTTGTTTTGGGTTGTCAAAGCCTAGTTCCACGTCTCTGAATTTAGACCACAACAATATAAGGCTATTTTCAATGCACAATTCCCATTAATAACCTTTAAAACAATAACTATTATGCACCTGTAATTCTTATTTTCTTTCTTTCTTTCTATTTAATTTAATTATACACTAGACAAACAATTACAAAATGTGACTCCAAGACTGGACGCACCTATGCAGCTTTTCCAATGTATTGTATTGCCGGTATTTGACAAGTAAAGTCTTTGATATACATGAGGTATAAACTGGTTCATTTAGACCATTTTGTCGGTTTGGTTTTCTTTTTTTGAATACTGAATCTCCTCAAAGGCGCGATTTGAGCTCTTGTTTTTCACAAGCAAAGATGTTCCATTTCTGTCGATAAAGCATTACAGGTAAAAAAAAAAAAAAAGAAAACAGTGTGACCTTCATTGAGCACTTTCCTATTCTTTGAGCATTGTGGAGGATAGATTCCCCTGGTCAGAGAAAACATTTCAGCCACACAGATCAATACATCACAGTGATAAAACTGTATGGATCTCTATGGTGAAAAGGCAAACTCTTAAAAAGGAAGTGTAATTTTCAGTAGGAAATTTGAGATAAGTTTGAGACAAGAGTACATAATACACAGTAAAGTCCTCAGCGTTAATCTGGCCACTTTGATTGTACAAATGGAACCACTTGGATAGAATTAACACTCAGGATTTGACTGTGTACAGTGTGATGATGCATGGCTAGGTGTTCATTATAGAAAATCAATGCAGGATATGATCCCAACAGCAAAATGCTATTCAGCATTTTGCTTTAAAATACCATGCATTATTTAAGCACTAGGCCAGTGTATTATACTTTACTGAATAGCAGAAATAATATGCGGTTTTCCTACTCTAAAATACAGCATGAAATCTAGAACAGGCAGCCTTGTTTTTTGAATCTGAAGTTATTCCAACAATCAACAACCACTTCCTGTATTCTTTGAGGCAACAGGAGTTTGAGAATGAAATAATACCTCCAAATGGTGGCAGGTAGAAAATCTGTCACCATCTTTGACACAAAAAGCAACAAAGAATGTGTTAAAACACGCATGACAGATATTTGAACAATGTCATGTCCTTTTAAGAGAGTACACCTTGGTGCTGGTCAGGTCCATGGTTACCGGTTCTGTTGTTGTGACAACTGAGGTGACATCCTTGTTTGGAATGTGCAGTACAGGCATACATGACCTCATCTGAGAGACGTTGGAAAGTTTTACAAAATATCTTCTCGAAAAAGAACACTTTTACTCGCACTACAAAATATATATATAAAATAATAACATTAATAAGAATCAGAACATTGATAATAATCATATAATAAGTAATAATAAAAAATAGAAATCAGGTAGAAATGCGCGGGCCGTTTTGGTTTGGCCGGGTGAAGAGATAACAACGGGAAGAAGAGGCGTTTTGGAGTAAGAACGTGTTGATTATGGCTAAAATACTCATATTCTCCCAGCCTGTCCAGCTGTACGTAATAGCTGTACACAGAGAATGTGGATCAAACAGTGAGCAAATTACACCTTTTCAAAGATTGTCTTTTGCCTGTTTTTTTTTCTTGTTTTTTTCTTTTTTCTTCTATTTTACATTTTTCTATACAGTGTGTGGGCTTATGGAAAATCAAACCTGGGTGCAAAAACACAGAAACACTTTCTGTGGTTGATTGAGGCTGTCTGGCATGAAGAGACCAATGGGACGATCCCCAAAGTCCATGAGCCAGATCACTGCACAGACTAAGGCAATGATTCACATCAACTGCAGTGTCTTGGTTCTCTGGCTGGAACCAGGAGTAATATCAACAGGATGTACCTCTGTATATTAAATACAAAAGCATTAGTCTTTTTGGAAATTACATTTGAACGTTTGTTATTCTTGTTTCTTTTGTGTACTTGTGGGGATATTCCTTCAGGTGTCATTACGCAAAACAAGAACAATCAATTTCACAGAAAGTAAATTGACATTTCTAAAAACGTTAATTTGCCTCAAAAGTGTTGGTAACTTGACAGTACACAGAGATAGAGAATGAAAAGCAAATGTTTTAGCCAGATGAAGAGGGATGGAGGGGTGGATGGAGGAAGAGGAGAACTGTAAGTCTCTTCACTTAGTACAGGGCTTCTTAACAACTTAAACCCGATATAATTTGTTGACCGGGGGAACCCAGAGGTTTACACTTGGTCCCCACCTTTTTTCCCTCTACACCAAATCTCTTTGGTGTAGAAAAATGGCTTAACTACAAGCAGATCTACAACATGTTACTAAATTGTGACATGTTGTAGCTTGTAGATCAACTAATTTCGCTGAATATTCGCCGATTAGGACGAGCTCAGAATAAGAGATGTAGGGTATATGTGGTTAATCGTTTCAACCAGGGATCAGTGTTTGCCCTGGCCGGTCCATTAATTAAATCACCCTTGGACTGTTGTCACACGTGGGCACACAGTAGGAAACAGGTGCCACGAGCATTGGGCCGGATAGTTTTAGGACATGTTAATTGTTTTGTTAATGATAAAATAATCTCATTCTCCCCTGGAGGGGAACTACCATTTTCCCCTCTTTTCTTTCATTCTTTCTTTCTTGTCGCAGTCCACCCTTTTCAGAAGGCTGTGGTGTCAGGAGTGTGTCATAAAGGAAAGTGTTGCATAAAAACCTTCATTAATTAGATTTTCTTTCATATTGTACTAATATGTGTCAAAGAAGCATCAAAACCGTTGTGGGCAAATAAAAAACATTCAGACTCACATTTTATAAATTATAAACTGTGAGGTTGTCAATTTGATAATGATAGTTATTGTCTTATTTTGGCCTGCATTAATTGGTAACACAGAGGTTCCTGGTAAATGAGAAAAAGTATCCTGACAAGCATTTCATGGTTTTCATCCAACGGTGGCTAAAAAGACGCATCGGCAGCCGTGACAGAAATACAAAAAGAAAACAGGTTCCATCCTCGTTTACACTCTGCATTTGTGTGTGTGTGTGTGTGTGTGTGTGTGTGTGTGTGTGTGTGTGTGTGTGTGTGTGTGTGTGTGTGTGTGTGTGTGTGTGTGCGTGCATGCGTGCGCAGAACCAGGGCAGAACCCACAAAACAGGAATTTCTTTCAAAGTATTTCAGTCGTTGATTGAGCTTGCCCGACACTGCAGAACCAATCATATTATTGTCTCAATTTTGCCAAGCCCCACCCACAGAGAAGTCCAGGCAGCCTCAACCGGAACATTGGCAGTATTTGAGAACACAGTGAGGATCAAAGAGGAGTAGAGACGGATAAGTCATTGATGTCAACCACATAATCAGAGAGACCAAACAGTTGTTTTAGTTTGTACCCATATTGTACTGTAAACTATGAGTATAGCACTGGAACAAAATAAGCTTACATATACAAAAATAATTATATTCGTTTAATTTATGTACTAAATATGTGGGATTCATGTATTGGAAAATAAATTGATGCAGATTGTGTCCACCTTGATAGCACTTGATAGCACAAACAGCATGGCATTCGCCCTGTCAGAGATGTGTTCAACCAACAGTACGCCCTTTTTTCAATTTGAATAAATGTAGCACAGACTTGAGCATTTCCAAACCACAATATACTGACTCTTGTGACATCACTGACCCCTCCTTCTCTCTTCCTCCTAGCTGAGGATGAGAAAACTCTAGCTGGGTATTTTATGTTGCATATTTCTCTTGGTTTTGTGTCGTTCATTGAACCAAAACATTTTAAACCTAACTGCAGCTGGGCAATAACAGAGCGTCTTGCTTTTCAGACCAAGAACAAAACAAACAAACAAAAAGAAACTTGTACTAATTCTACATCTAACCATAACTTCAATAAATTAAATACTTTACATTTCATTTTCGGAACATTTTGAACAATTCTAACCTTGATGGGATGATTATTCTTCTTCTTTTTACATTGCATTTAGACGTACATTGATAAAAGTTGAAAGGAGGTTTTGCTGTACGGCTTTCACAGGTTCAGGGCAAGCATCAATGAATGCAGATGCGCATGTACAGTATGTAATCACACCTCCCGAATGAATGGCTTTAATATGCCCAAAAACATGTATTGGTCAGTAGCCCACATGTGCCGGTCATCTGGTGCAGTGATGATAGAAAGATTAAAGAGATTTCACCGTCTGACCAACATTGTGTTAGCTAGCAGACGCAGCACTACTGTCACCAAAAACACCAAACCGTTAAATGACAAGGGGGGGGCTATGATTATCAACTGCATTGCAAAAAAGAAACACCTCTTCCTCCATTCTGTTTTTTTTTTATCTTCTCTTCCTTTTCAGTTCACACATCTCGTTTTCAGCCGTGCAACCACAGGGGGGTCTCTTCCTAGGAAACATAGATAAACACATGGAGAGACTACCCCCCCCTTAACCAATTCACAGATGACTGTTGCTTCGCTCAGTGTGCAAAAAAGGGAGCAAGTTACAGTGACACGACTACGACCACAGTCAGACTGAGTAGAAAGCACAGTAAAAAACCACAGTAGAGTGACAGTTGATATCCTCCTGACAAGAATCCACCTCCAGAGGAAAGTAGGAGTTGCATTCATAATGTTTCATCCTGTTTCTTAACATTATTCGACCCCAAAACCCCCCCGAGTTTGACTGCAGGTGCAGAAGTGAGAAATGTGGGCTCAGAGACATATCTAAAAGAGCTAGACCGTATAAATAATTGGAATCTTCAATTCAATAAGCACCTAGGTACAATTCTTAACGAACAACATTTTCCAGTTAACAAATTTCAGTTCCATCCCGTAAAGCCAAATTTTGGTATTGCTTGGCAAACTGTAATATTATTTTAGGTATTAAAAAAAGGATCAATTTGAAAGAAAACAGACTCACTGGAGGTTTCCAATAGTTCCAGATGCACCAATGTTAAATCACTTTTGGATTGAAGGCTCTGGCAAAATCCCAGAACAGGACAACAGGTACACAGAGGAGGTGAAACATCAAGAGAGTTTAAAATCTTTGAACGTACTATTGGGTCTAACTAAAAGAAAAATGTCTCTTATGCCCCAGAGTGGTTTGAGTTCTTGTACTCCTGTTCTGAAGTGACCTTTTGAGGTTGCAAAGGGAACTCTTCACTCCCTGTACCCTCCAGAGGATGTGGGGGGGAAACGGAAAGAACCGAGAAACAAACCAAAGAGACAAATAGAGGTATAGTCACCATAGGAAAGGTGAAAAAACAAAACAGAGAACACAGCCCTATGAAGAAACAAGAAACCGATCAAGCAACTGGAATTCCAAGAAAAGAGGAACAACAGGAATGATGAACTACTGTAGAATGACGGTGTGTTTGGTATGTGTTCTCTAAAAGACTTTACAAGTGTTAAAGTTCAAAGGTCTGTGTTAAAAGGTCCCTCTCTGTGGCGTTGCTTTCACTGTGTTACAGCGGAGTTAAGCATTTACGGTTGAGGTTAAAACGGAGGTTGGTGGCTTGGTGAGTTGGCTGGGCGTTTTGGCTAGCGAACGCCCGGCGTTCATTGAGGTTTCAGGTCTATGGCAGAAGGTCCGGTTTTAAATAGCAGCAGCGACATGAATGTTCATCATCATTGTAGTCATAGTAGTAAAAATAATGATGATGATGATAATAATAATAATAATAATAATGGCCATCTCAAAAAAGTCTAACAATAAGACAGAGAGAACTCCTTCCAGTGCCTCCCATGCTCTGGTCCCAACAACCAGGATCAGACTAGATCGGACTGGAACAGAGTCAGTTTAAGCTTTGACCAGGGAGGAAAGTAGAAGGAGGTGAGGAAAAACGAGAATGCCGGTATACAGTAGGTCCACAAAAAGAAGTGTAGATTAGGTCCAATGAGAGAGAGAGGGGGGGAGAGAGGAGAGGAAGGGAAAGGGGTGTGTAAAGACCCCATCTCAGAGAGAAAGGGAGAGAGAGAGAGAGCAGGGAGGGGAGGGGAGGGGGTTTTCAAAGGAACGCTGAGGTTTTGCTTACATCTGGTAGGAGAAATTGCCACCAGAAATGAAGCCATTTAGCAGCCCCCCTCCCCCTTAAGAAACACCCATACAGCCATGCCCCACCTCCCCTTTAAGAAGGACAAAGTCAATCCCAGTCCTTCAGAATTTTGGATTGTTAATGTCTTCAGTTTGAAATGATTATATACAGCAGCACACTGAACAGAACCTGCACACAACTAAAAGTCTCTGGAAGGTCACGTTCCACATAGCATCAGTTCTTGAAATGCTTTATCGCTTTGATGTTACAGGTGTGTTATACAGGTCTTTGCGCAGTCTGCTTTTAATATCTAAAAAAAAAGAAGAAAAAAAACTTGAAGACATCAGGTGGTACGATAAGGTAAACTGGCTTCTGGTGGGAATCTCAAATCTTGAGTGTGTGTGTGTGTGTGTGTGTGTGTGTGTGTGTGTGTGTGTGTGTGTGTGTGTGTGTGTGTGTGTGTGTGTGTGTGTGCGCGTGTGTGTGCGTGCGTGCGTGAGTGTGTGTGTGTGTGTGTGTGTGTACATTTGAGGAAGTGAAGATGGTTGGCAGATTTGATCTGAGGTATTTCCTGGTGGTCAAGATGGCGTCTTGGATGCATAAGTAGCGAGTTACTCCCTGGGTAAAGGGCTGGGGTTCGGGCTAAGGTTTTTGGGGTGGGGACTGAGGGTGAGGTTTCAAGGTCAGGTAGTGGGAAAAGTGCTATAGGACACAGAGAGCTTATATACAAGCGAGCACAAAACAGTTAACTCTCCTCTTTTGCTTTATCAAAAAACCTTTTTTTCTCCTCGACTTTTTCCAGTTTTTACTCCATTCAGCCGCTCCAGGCTCAGAGAAGGTGAGAGTGTCTTTGCCATTTAGTTAGTGCCATCTTTTAAGATAAGTCAAACCGCTTCATCCTTCAGTCAATTGGGGAACTAAAACTAAAACAAAAACAAAAACGCTCACAGGACTTAACAACACAACAAAGTTCAATCTTCGATCAAACCTTCTCAATTTCTGGTAATGTTTTTTCTTTTTCTTTTTCAATAAACAGTTTTAGTACTACTAATTTAGGGAGTCATTTTTCTTTTTAATTGTTATGATAGAATGGCATTGGCCAGAACACCCGTCAATTGAAAAAAAGAGAAAAGAACCGAAAATAAATCTCCCAGGTCTCCTCAAGACTTCCTGTGCGAAACCCGCAAAAAAGAAAAGAAAGGCTCATTTCACTTGTCTGCCCACAAGGGGGCAACATCGTCTCCTGTTAGAACCCACAGCAGCAGCATCAATAACAGCTCTGCAGGCTTCAGCTCAAATCAACTTGTCTCCTCCTCTTCTCCTTCCACAGTTTCAATAGGTCTTTGTTCTCTCCTGTCGCCCTCATCTCTCCTTTGCTCTCTGTTCCTCTCTTCCACGCTCCTTCACTTGGAGCGTGGCCGTGATTGTGAGGTGCTTCCAGAGAGGAGAGTACAGGAGAGGTGAGAGAGAGCGGATGAGAGGTGGGGAGAAATAGAGAGGAGTGGAAAAAGCCTCTCAACATCCCAAGTGCTCTCTTCTCTATCAATTCTCGCTTCATTTTTTCCCTCCTCTCCTGGCAAAAATGATGGGTGGGATGGGGTTAGCTAGGGGGCAGGTGGAGGGGTTGTGAGTCTGTATTCCTTCTCTCCCACTTTCCTCCTCTCCCTTTCTCCAGAGAGGAATGAAAACAAAGTGACCAAAGTTCTGACCTCCCACTCTCTCTCTCTCTCTCTCTCTCTCTCTCTCTCTCTCTCTCTCTCTTTACAAGAACATTGCAGGAGAGAGGAAGGAGAAGAGCGGATGAGCAGAACGTCCATCTGACAGAGAGCAGATACAGGAGGGAGGTCCCCATGTTAAATGGCCATCAAGTACAAACACAAGGAGGAGAGACAAGACGAACGGAGGGACGAATAAGGGTGGGAATGGAGACAACAGACAACCACAAGGGGGAGGTATATCTATGTGTGTCTGTGTGAAGGTGAACTGTATGTGTGTGTGTGTGTGTCCCGTATCCCTACCCACTCAACCCCATTTCCCACAATTCAGTTCTGCTGCAGGATGAGGTTCTCCAGCTCGTCGGCGGAGCGGAGCAGGAAGGCGGCCGATTCGCGGTACCCGGCGATCAGCTGCCGGACCGCGGTGATCTCCGGTTGGCTGAGCTGGGTCGATGCCCCGCCCCCTGCCCCGCCCCCACTGTTGCTGCCCCGCCCAGCTAGGCTGTGATTGCTGGAGATGACGGCGGAGGAGGAGTTACTGCTGCCATTGTTGGTGGTCAGGGCTTTCATACTGAGGTCTGTAGGACCTGGAGGGAAGCCAGGCATGAAGGGATGGGTGGCGAAATAAGATGAGAGAGTAGCCAGGGATGGGGGGACGGATGGGGGTAGGGAGGGAAAGAGCAAAATAGATAAGGAGTAAGGGAGGGGCGAGAAGTAGTGAAGGAGAGATTTTAAAAGTAAAGGTCAGTAAACAGACATAAAAAGTTGACATATAAAGCGGTTTACTGTACATCAGGGGTCTTCAATGTTTTCAGGCCAAGGACCCCTTAGCTGAGAGAGAGATGAAGCAGGGACCCGTTAACCACTTAAATCGTCGATATTTTGTAAACTTGACCTTTCACTATGTACTTGGTCTTCTCTTTTTTACCTCTACACCAAACCTATTTGCCAAAAATAGCCGATCTGTGAGGCGTTGAGAGCTTGTAGATCTGCTATTTTTGGCTAAAGTTCTCCGCGGAATAGGGATGCGAGGGTTCAAGTTGTTAATTTAAAATAATTATCCTATCACACAAGGATTTTGTGGCCCCCCTGTAGTAACTCTAAAGACCCCCTAGGGGTCCCGGATCCCCTGTTGAAGACCCCTGGTTTAGATTATACGATCATAGGCATGTCCACACGTACAGGAGTCTTTTTTTCCTCCGATATTTTTCCCCTCTTTCCCCGCCTACACACGCACGCAAAAAAGGAACTATCTGTCCACTTGAATAGCAATTAAAATACTAAAAACGGAGCCGTATCGCAAGACTGTCTACTGTCTGACAGCCAGTCAACAACTGCAGTCTCGCCATGACAGGAATATATGGTGCCCATTCTGTGCTCTTTTATTATCAACAAATTATCAACAAAATTATACAATGAGCATTATGTCTTATTTTACACCCCCGAATCTCTTTCTCTCACCGTTGCTCTGTGAGGCAGCAGCACCAGTCGTCAGGGAGACCGGGTGTTGCATGGCAGCGCCCAGGCCAGCGTATCCGCGGTAGCCGTAGCTGAGTCCAGCTCCGTTGATGTATATCTGGGGGTCCTGGGAGGAGGAGAAGGCAGAGGCTGCTAGGGAGTAGGCAGAGTGGGCCAGAGACGCAGGCTCCCGCAGACCCCCTCCTCCACCAGTGGATGGCTTGTCCAGGGAGATCTCATCCTAAGGGGCGAAGGGTACAATACTCAACAACTACCTTTGCAAGGATTCATTTTAGGTCAAAATAGTACTATATGTTTTCTGTCATGGACAGTTACCTCGCCAAAGCTAGTCCATTATCTCAGCAACAAAGTCAAAAGTGCTATCATGGAAATGCTATACTTTCTGTAGTCAACGGAGTGGCACACAAGGGACGATTAGATATAAATACACTGTACATACACCATCATCTGAGCCATAATGACCACCATGTCCTCTTGGGTATTTCAGTATGTTTGTTGATCACACATAATTACTCAGTTCTTTATGGTTTTAACCCATGGAGCTATGTTGTATATAGGGGCTTGTCCAGTGCAATAGTGGGAGTGAGAGCAGAAAGGGAAGAAGGGAAATTGCTGGTGAAAGTCCTTTGCGTTCATTTATCCATTTGTAACTGAGCGTGTACAAATCTAACCAAATATAGCCATAAGAGTGCAATTAACATTCAGGATTTAACTGTGTGTCCCTGTAATGTGCATGTCCCCGTAGCATGTTTAAACTATGAACTGATCAACAGTACAAAATTACAGATGACTTGTTTTTAAAATGCAAAGAGAGAGAACACCTGAAGAATTTTAGATTAATACACTGTTAAATACGGAGGGCTAATTTAGCTCTGAAAGAGTTAAATTCAAAGTTAAATTAACAGAGATTGAAAAGCAAAGAGACAGACAGACAGACAGACCTACTGCCATCCATTATGTATTCTGTCCTGCTGTGCTTAATGTGTCGACAGTCAACACACAGCAACATGTGCACAACAATTCAGTCACCAACAACGGTTTGAACATCCCATGCACACACACACACACACACACACACACACACACACACACACACACACACACACACACACACACACACACACACACACACACACACACACACACACACACACACACACACACACACACACGGTGCACTCACATGATAAGTGTCCATTCTCATTCTCTTGGCAGCCTTTCGTGATTCACTCTCGCAGGCAGCAGCCAGGATGTTCTCAGCCATGGCTGAGGTGAGGTGTGGTGGAGTGGGTCGTGTCTGCAGAGAAAACAGAGCATTACTCTTACATCTGCTTACACAGTAGAATCTGATTATGCCAGTGGTTCTCTTCTCAAACCTTTTCATGTCAAGGACCCCCAAACTGACACTTATTAGCCCGCGGACCCCCATTTGAAAAGATAAGCCCATAAGAGAAGATCGTAATGCACAAGTTGACCACTGAGGTGCAGCAGAGATCACTGCTGCTTGCCTATAATATTGGTTATAATAATCAACCTGACACAGACAGGCCTGTTGCTAGACAGACTCCTCCACACACTAACACCCCTATAGAGGGAACCATGATGAAATACCATAGCATACATATCAGCTTTAATATTACAGTGTTATGGAAGAATATTGACTATATATATATATACAGTATATACATCATCACTGCAACGGGAGCCAAAATAGAAATCCTCCATCACAAAACAATCAGACCGATTGTTTCAACCTGGCTATTCTGGGCATGCTATTATAAGAGAAAATGCTCTCAAAATATTCCAAAACCTTTCCAAAATTGTCAGGTTTTTCAAAATGATTCTGTTTCTATCTATAAAATCAATGAAAATCTGCAACACAATTCTATACAACATGTAGAGGGGGTCCCTGATTCATCTCTCTCTCTCTCTCTGCTAAGGGGTCCTTGTCCTGAAAACGTGGAAGACCCCTGGTCTAACCAGTATTAGTACAGTGGTAGCCATGGTATGTAGAAGTCATCGATCCAACCACTGCAGTGGTAGAGGGCCCTTCATCCTGCATCTACAATGAAATAGTATTATACACTAGGAACTATTATCATACATAATACTACATTAGCGGAAACTACTGAGACGGGACCCCACACCATGGTAGAGAACCCCTTTCATTCATTTCCTCTGTATTAGCACAAGAGATGGGGTCAATTCACTCTAATTTCCCTCTGTGCATAATGCAAATTGAAACTGTAGGTCAATTTCAAAGCGTTATTCATTTCCTGCAATTCCTTTTAAATGTTTAAAGAAACACGTTTCAATTAATTAAGTCAAAGTGAACCCTGACCTCGGAGTTGTACATAACTGCAGCACAGCAGACACCGCAGTCTGAATTGTGCGATTTATTCCTGTTCCATTCTTTCCACAAGTGCAAAAGAGTAAAATAATTTGATTTAATTTTAGCAGGAATAAGAGGAGAAAGAACTAATAAAGAATAGCATCAGTCCAGTAGTAAGAACAAGGTCTGCGTTTTACACCGAATGTGCATCTTTGTCTTGTACCCTTTAACATACCTCCATGCCGTTCTTCTTCATGCGTCGGCAGGATTTGAGGTAGGTGCGGATGCGCTTGCGTGCACGTTCCTGGAACTCTGGGAACTGTCTGCTGCAGGACTCGATGATGGCCTGGATCTTCTCCTTGGGCTGCTTGGAGATGGGAACCATGCGATCCAAGTTCTCGTCCACAAACAGACGCACAAACATCTGAAAGACAAAAAAATTACAGAATGTGAAATTGTGTACAGAAGCAATTCCCAACCTGTGGGAAGTGAGGATATTGCAAGTGGGCTCCAAAACCGGGGAGATATTATAAAAATCACACCTTGTGAACTGAGTGGTGGTCAAATAAAAATAGTCAAATAAAAAGAGTCAAATACATGGATTGCAAGGTTGCTCATGCTCAACAGTGGCGGGAGACAGACGGACGGCCGGACGGACGCATTGTGAGCTTAAATCCAACTATTTTGTGTGTGTGTGTGTGTGTGTGTGTGTGTGTGTGTGTGTGTGTGTGTGTGTGTGTGTGTGTGTGTACGCGCGCGCGCGCGCGTGCCCTCCTTGCTACGTGTGTGTGTGTGAGAGAGAGAGAGAGAGTGTCGAGTCTGCCTGCTCAATAGCGCCCCTCCTTTAACGTGTGTGTGTGTTTGTGGTCTGTGTGTGTGGTCATGAGAGGTATGACAGGCGACAGACAGACAGACATACACGGCCAGTAACATTGTGAAAGCTGATTACAGGAGTGGCGGTGAGACCACCACTCAAAAATGTATGTAAAAAAAAAAAAAGAAAAAAGATATATATATATATATATATATATATATATATATATGTCTACACAATTGTCAACATGATTGATTTATTGATCATTAAAACAAACACGAAAATGCACACGGCCCAACCATCTGACTACTTAAAAGGCGTGTTAAGCGGTCATAGGGGTGGGTCGGGGATGCTCTCAAAATGTTCCAGTGGATCCTGATCCTGAAAAGGTTGGGAACCACTGAAATATGTGTTTACTGCAGGATTGTGGAACGAGCGGACAGACACAAGCAAACCTTCCCTCTGCAGTGCTCTAAAAGCCCTTGAATATGATTGAAAATTATTAAGGATATTTTTTTTACTGGGGGTTCCCTATTGGGGAACTCTGGTGTACTGTAACATATCATATGTGTGTACTGTATCATATATGTGTGTAGCCTACTGTATCATAGAATATGTGTGTACGTACATTGAAGGCCTTTAGTCTCTCAGGGTCGACTCCCTCCGTGTCATTGATCTTGTCGCTGTCGTCATGGTCGTCATGATCATCGTCGTCATCGTCTGGGCCCACCTGGGCACCGCGGCCCATGGTCAGGTCCTCAGCACACATCTCCATCTTCACACTGTCGTAGCTGCCCCCAGAGCTGTACTGCGGAGACTGAACACACACCAGTAGTGGAAAAAGTATTCACATGTTTTACTTAAGTAAAAGTATCAACACTGTATTACAGAAATACTCTGTTAGGCTGGGCTCAGACCAAAATGCCTACGAGAGTGGAATCCGCGTTCCGCCAATGCATTTCAATGAGAAGGCGGCGGTTTCATGTCAGTGGAGGATATCTGCGCTCCGCGCAGACCTTGCGTTTATGCTGGAGCAAAAACATTCTCCACGCAGATTCTGGTTTCCCCGCCTGTCCAATCGGGTGAGTCGAAGGCGTAACATTCTGAGAATCAGGAAGGGACTGGGAGATGTTTTGTTTTGATCAAGAGTCTCGTGCACCCAAACTCTTCTCTTTTTAGCTTGTTGCATCTCCCCTTCCAATAAAGCAAGGGCGAGTACCCTTCGCCTGTCCATTATAGAGTTGACACGTAAAATATGATGAGGATCGCTACGCAAGTGTAACAGGCTACAGAGAGGGAGGGGCGGTGCGGGAAGTGAGTGACAGGGGCGTCACTGGCTTTGGGACGGAATATGCTCTCTGTGTTTTTTGTCAGCAGCGCACCAGAAGAGTTTATCCACTGCCGACCATATTTTGGTCTGAGGGCAGCCTTACAAGTAAAAGTCCAGAATTCAAAGTACGAAAGTATTGGCATCAAAATGTACTTAAAGTACCAAAAGTAAAACTACAAAATGTTAAAAAAAATAGCAGATCTACAAGTTCACAACGCGTCACGATGCGACGCGTTGTTACTGTGAGCTTGTAGATCGGCTATTTTCAAATAGCCTAGGTATAATATAGGGCTAAAGTTGATTAATGTATGTTTTATAATATAATCAGTTATATCTATCTATTCTACAAATTAACTAGAAAGAAAGCCAAAACTCCTAAGTATTGACATGGCCCAACATTGACAGGGAAGCACAATGGTATTTCGCTCACAAAACCCCTGTGTGTGTGCGTGTGTGTGTGTGTGTGTGCGTGCGTGTGTGTGTGTGCGTGCGTGCGTGCGTGCGTGCGTGCGTGCGTGCGTGCGTGCGTGCGTGCGCGTGCGTGCGTGCGTGCGTGCGAGCGTGCATGGTGTGTACCAGTCCTCCAGGTAGACGGTAATTCCAAGGCTGGTGTGCATTGTTAACCAATGAGAGGCGAGAGGTTTCTCTATTCATTTCAGCTACAATGAAAAAAAACCTCTATACCTCCGTCTCTCTCTGCCTCTCTCTCTCTCTCTCTCACTCTCCCTTGTCTTGTCTTGCGTTCTGTCCTCACCCCCTCCCTCTCTCTCTCTCCTGTATCTTTCCATTGCTCAGACTCCATTCTCTTTCTCCCTCTTTTATTTGCCCTGACTACACTTGTATGACCTCACTCTCATTTCTCCCTGCCTCTCTCTGACTGTCTCTATTCTTTTATCAGTTTGCTGTCTGTGACCTCTCATATCCCTCTCTACCTTCTTATAGAAATGGCAGAACAGGGAAGGCTGAATGGATGTGTATTGTGCATGAGTGCGTGTGTGAAGGCATGTTTGCACGCACGTGTGTGTGTGTGTGTGTGTGTGTGTGTGTGTGTGTGTGTGTGTGTGTGTGTGTGTACGTGTTTGTGTGTGTGTGTGTGTGTGTGTGTGTGTGTGTGTGTGTGTGAGAGAGAGAGAGAGAGTGTGTGTGTACATGACCATGATAATGTGTGAATGTATGTACATCTCTAACAGTGTGTGTTTCCAAGTCACTTGTAGTCAGTGTGCGCGCGCGCGCGCGTGTGTGTGTGTGTGTGTGTGTGTGTGTGTGTGTGTGTGTGTGTGTGTGTGTGTGTCTCTCTCACCTTGCTCCCATAGTCTCTGACATCACGGTCCAGTCGCAGCTCGGCCGTGTGTGTGTGTGAGTGTGAGTTGTGCGAGTGCGGCAGGGGGAGGGCGGGGTGTGCGTGCGGGGCGAGGTGTGCGTGCGTCTTGGCGGCCAGCGGGTACTTCCTGCGGAGCTCCTCGGGCGCGTCCGGATGGAGGGCGCCCAGCAGGGCCGCCGCCGCCGCCGAAACCGTGACCACGGGCAGGTGGGCGGAGGAGATGGGCAGGCGCCCAGTCTGATTGGCGGGCGACGGGTCGCTCATGTTGATTGGCTGCTGGTCCTCGGACGAGGAGGAGGAGGAGGTGGGGGTGCTGAAGTCCAGCGGGGCGGGACCCCCGTTGCCGTTGACCACCTCCGTCTCCCTGACCACGGAGCCCTCATTGGCGGACGAGGAGGAGGGAGGGGTCAGGGCCGGTAGACCACTACCACTCTCTGACGAGGAGTCATCTGCCAGAAACAAACACACACACATACAAAGTTAACGTATGATACACTGGAAAATACACAACCCTTACCAATACTATGTGGCTATAACATGAGATACTCAAAACTGGATGACCTTGATGAAACGCAACCGGAAATTAACTTTGTCTGTGCACGACACAGAGGTTGGAGAGTCACAGAATGAATGATGATCTCCATCCAAAGTGACTAGACAAAATTACCAGCAAGATTAAAAATCAAACCCAGTTTGAATGAGCGGTGCAGGCTGCTGAACTGCATCTATACGGACATACATTACAGACAGACATATGCAAAAAATATATATATGATGTGGGACAGCAGGAATTTCAGTTAAGTGTTTTCATGAAGCTTACCAACTGGCATTAACATTGTCTAACAAGAGATGCCATTGGGAAGTATTGGGAGCTACCCATAGGCTCCAGCAGAGGGCAGTATCAGCTACTGTCCCAGTGTGGGGGCATGGGGCAGTCTAGCTAACCAAGGCTGGTCAACATGGCTTTGAGTCTCAGACCCAAGGTGGGTTTACTCAAGTTGAACAGTGAATATTTACACTGCTGGCCTATACCATCTTTGTTAACAGAGCCCTATAGCATCTTTATATATCGTTATGTTGTTATGCGAGAGGACTGGGGAAGCAGGCTTTTATAGGCGTGTACCGGGCCCAGGTGCACGTCAATCAGTTAATGATTGTCAGTCAACCTGCTGCTCCCCAGTCCTATGGGAAGGAGAACAGAACATAAATTAATACAAAGCAAATAAGCAAAACATAACTATAACCTAAGGAGTGACACATAATCCTAAAACCATATATCCTCCTAATGAGGTAACCGTCACACCGTCACACCAGAAACAAAGTAGGAGGACAAAAAATTATAAACACGGTGGATAGATATGTAGTGATGCCCTGCTCATATCTCTCAGAAAATGTAGCGTTAATAAAGAGGTCTGTTTGTTCTAACGAGGGGGAAAACATGCTGCTTCGCAGCCATAATCAAGCTGTCCCCAGGCTGTAGTAAACTAGTTGTACTGCTCAGTAACAGGGGAACCGTTAGGTACAGCTCCAGTATTTCTCCAGCTAATGGGCTGAGAGAGGAATGATGCAGAGCAGAGGACTGGCAGAGACACTGTTCTCTGAAAAAACCTGGGTCACAGGATGACTATAATGATGCCTCAAGTTGTTTTAAAACAACTGTATTCTAGAGCTAACTACTATATACTTGGAAATATGTTGGGTTCACAGTAAGGTTGAGTGAGAGAGAGGGAGAGCTTGATCAGAGAGATGGGGGGAGTGAGAGGGAGGGAAGGGTGGCAAGAAGGTCAGGGTGAGAAGGAGACAGAGGGACAGAAAGCATATTTCACCCAAAATAAAGTGCTATTTATTTATTTATGTACAGTATGTATTTATTTTCACACTGTCAACTGGAGGGTTGGCAAACCATAGTGCATCATTTATTAATGAACCATTTAAAATGTTGAGTTGTGAGATATTATACTTATATGCGGAAATAAATAGCAAAACTCCCCCCTTCCCATTGCAGCCACTTAACCTGTAACTAAAATGTCACAGGTTCAATCAATCCCCAGCAAACAGTATAGCGATCAACAGTCTTGAACCCCTGGCTACCTGGTCACCCAGACAGTATGAGCTGAGACCACACTTCCATGGATAATCACTTCTTTCACCGTCTGTATTCAATTCAAGTGGGATTTATTGGCATGAAATAAACTGATTATTGCCAAAGCTAACTCAGAACATGTCTCTCTCTTGTGCGTGTGTGCCGCGCGCGCGCGCGCGCGTGCGTGCGTGCGTGCGTGCGTGCGTGCGTGCGTGCGTGTGTGTGTGTGTGTGTGTGTGTGTGTGTGTGTGTGTGTCTTGCAGTCAGGCAGCAAAGCTACTAAATAAGTGATCATGGAATGTGTTCCTGCCAAGCACACTGGCAGGCTTGATGGATGATTGCTGGGCTAACTGACTGGCTGGCTAGCTGACTGACTGACTGACTGACTGACTGACTGACTGACTGACTGACTGACTGACTGGCTGGCTGGCTGGCTGGCTGGCTGGCTGGCTGGCTGGCTGGCTGGCTGGCTGGCTGGCTGGCTAGCTGACTGACTGACTGACTGACTGACTGACTGGCTGGCTGGCTGGCTGGCTGACTGACTGATTCTCTGGCTACCCAGTCAAACGCATGCATGCACACAGAAGCACGTGAGATCCTCTGAGTCCCCTGACTGCGTTGTGCTTATGTATGCAGGGTGTGTTTGTGTGTATGTACATGTGTATGTGGACAATATTGGGGTCAGCTTTCTTGCCTATCCAAAACACACACGCACACGCGCACACACACGCACGCACACACACACACACACACACACACACACACACACACACACACACACACACACACACACACACACACACACACACACACACACACACACACACACACACACACACACACACACACACACACAAAGAGGGAGGGAGCAGGAGCAGGTCAGTGACAGAAAGATGGAAGAGGGGAGGGAGCACAAGATAGAGAGAGAGGGGGGGGGCAGCTGCATTGGCATAGACACCGAGAGTGTGTCAACTATTAAAGATCGGAAGATAGATAGATAGATAGATAGATAGATACCATATCAACCACACAATCCTGGGTTCCAAACCCACCTCAACTAATACAAACCATACGGTCCTGGTTTGCTCAGGACCTGTGTAGTACATCATCATCTGGAGCACTATCCCGTCTCTCCTTATTGCCCCATATCTCCTCTCTGCCCTGTCTCTACTGTCCTGTCTCTCCTCACTGCCCTGTCTCTCTTTACTGTCCTGTGATGATACAAGCAGGAATGGCTACACAGTAATGATGGAAGAGATAAAGAGAATGTCCTAGAGAGAGACCGTTAGAGAGACAGGAACAGAGATAGGGCTGGAGGGACACAGGAATAGAGGGCAAGAGAGAGAGAGAGATGGGGGGTAGAGGATGTCAGAGGGAAGGAGGTCAGGAGGGGGTTGGGGGAGATGGAGAACAGGTCAGGACTCAGTGAGGGAGCAGAGGATGAGGGGAAAGGGAGAGAGAGAGAGATAGTGGGATTGAGGCTGGGAGAGGGGGAGGGGCATGCAGAGGGTTGGAGAGAGGTTGAGAGGAAGAGACAGACATGAGGGAGAGGAGGAGAGAGAGAGAGAGAGAGAGAGAGAGAGAGAGAGAGAGAGAGATGGATGGATGGCGAGAGTCCCAGATGATGAGAGAGACAGAGAGAGAGAAAGAGAGAGAGAGAGGGGGGCATGGAGGAAAGCTTTAGAGCTGAGAGCCAGGATGCAGGAGTGGTATATTAGAAGATAAGGGATTGGAGAGAAAGAGAGAGAGAGAGAGAGAGAGAGAGAGAGAGAGAGAGAGAGGGGCAATGAGAGAGAGATGTCAGGAGAGTAAAAGGGCTTACTTAATGAGGGAACAAGACATAGCCCCTAAAAGCCATCCTGCTCCTTACAATATGCCCAAATGGACAGAATTCTGTCTAATAGAGGAAAGTTAATGGGGACAGCGAAAGGGTTCGGTTCATCCTGCAAACTGCCTAACTTTCTACACATTGTGTACAAAATTGGCATTTTGTGGCGGTGGTGGTGCTAGAGGGAAAGGTGTCACTCAAAATGGTTGGATCATCGTCCAGGGCTGGACAGATGGACGGAGGGACAGCTATCGTCATTCTCTGGGTTCAAAAGAGCAGGAAAGCAAGAGATAGTCATCGAACTAGAGGGGAGGTAGAAAGGATGGAGAGCGATACAGAGTAATAGAGTGAAAGACAAAGTGTGTTTAGGAGTGTGTGTGATGAGGCGCTGGCCAACGTCATTTAATACACATCGCTCTCCCCAGCTCTCCCTTTCTCTCTCCCTCCTTCCCTGCTTAGGGCGGAAACCTCTGCACTCTTCCCCTCTGTCACTCCCTCAATCTGTGTCCATCTTCCATCTCTATCTTTTAATTAAACACACCCTCCTCTCCTCTTTCGTTCTCTCAATTCTTCCTCTCTCTCTCTGCGTCTCACCATCTCTCTTTCTCTCCCTCTCCTTTCACCCTGTCCCTCTCCCTGCATACAGCACATGGCTGTCCCTCTCCCTGCATACACAGCACATGGCTGTCCCTCTCCCTGCATACAGCACATGGCTGTCCCTCTCCCTGCATACACAGCACATGGCTGTCCCTCTCCCTGCATACAGCACATGGCTGTCCCTCTCCCTGCATACAGCACATGGCTGTCCCTCTCCCTGCATCCAGCACATGGCTGTCCCTCTCCCTGCATCCAGCACATGGCTGCCAGCTAATGCAGAGGGGGTCTCTCTCTCTCTCTCCTGCTGTGCTCCTCCCTTTCTCTGTGCTCTCTTTTTCTGCTACCCCACCCTGCCTCTCATCCTCTCCCACCCTGGATCTTAAAGGGACAAAAGGTTCCCTAGCCCTGTTCCTGTGCTCCCTCATCTCCCTCTCCTCTACCACCTCTCTCTTTCTCCATCCCACTCTCTCTCTCTCCCTCTCTTTCCTCCTATCCCTCGCTCCATCAGCTCCTCCTTAATGTTCTATCCCGGGTTCTTAAAAAGACAAAGGGTACCCTGCCATGTTTCTCTCCTCTGCCTCTACTCTCTCTCTGTTCTCAATGTCTTAAAGGGACCAAGACACTGAGATATGAGTGTGTTACTGTATGTTACTGTACTGTATGTCACTGAAGGTTACTGTATGTTATACACTGTATGTTATGGTATGTTACTAAATGTGACTATACCTTATGCTACAGTATGCTACTGTGTTACTACAGCATGTTACGTATGTCACTATACTTTATATTGCTGTATTTCATACACAGGCACCGTTGGACTGATTTAGCCAAGGAAGAACCTCTGCCCCAAATGTCAAGGTGGTGCTATAACAGCCCGCTTCATGTTCTTGAACTTTAGGTCATAAAATCTAAATATTCTTTCCCCTGGATTACTTGGATCATGACGCAACTCCACATATAGGCCCCGGCTGGCCATTTGTGCCGGACTAGGTTTTCTGCCATTTCACATTTTCTTCAAAACAGTTTTGATACCACAAATGTTGTCCAAATCTCCCACAAATGGGCACATATTATCTCTGGGAGTCATTTGGTGTCAAGGTGTATCAGTCAGATTTAGCAGATTCCATTCCAATTGGCTAGGAGTGCCTTCCAAAGCCCTGGGTAGGCTCCTCCTCTGTAGTCTCCAGGTAGTAGAAAAGTGACTGTGATTCATGACAGTGTTTACAGTTGAGCTGTTCAGCTGTTGAATGAGGAGCAGAAGAGACTCTCTGTGTGTTTAACAAGGGGAAAGGTCTACATACACACACACACGCTCACACGCACACGCACGCGCACGCACGCACGCACGCACGCACGCACGCACGCACGCACGCACAGGTACAGCACAATCATGCACACCCTGGAAATGTAAATAAACATATTCACACACAACACACACAAGTATAAATCCCACACACAGGTAAGTGTGCACACACACACACACACACACACACACACACACACACACACACACACACACACACACACACACACACACACTCAGAGCCCATGTTCTCTCAGGGGAAGGGGTCCAGGTGGACTTGAGGCCTGGACAGTCAATCATTGTTTTACCCATAATCCACTGGGAAAAAGGGAAGATACAGGAAAATGCAGCATCAGCCAACCTGACAGCAATCATCTCTGAAACAGAGTGTATGTGTGACTGAGTGAGTGTGTGTGCGTGCGTGCGTATTTGTGTTTGTGTGTGCGCTTCTCTCTATCTACCTCTGTTTGTGCATGGATGTCGGTTGTGTTGTCTGTTTGTCAGTGTGCGTGTGCGTGCGCGCGCGCGCGCGCGCGTGTGTGTGTGTGTGTGTGTGTGTGTGTGTGTGTGTGTGTGTGTGAGAGAGAGAGAGTGACAGAGAGAAACATTTGTGAGGGAACAGGAACACTAGTGAAGGTACTGTACAGTATGTGTGCATTTGTCTGCGAGTGAGAAAGAACATAACAAATATACCTTATTGAGTACAACAATTAAAATGAAACAATAATTAATTCAATGGAGAGGAAATGTGCAATGTCCATAATAAATAATGAATTAGCAAATGAATTGAACTCTGAGAGTGTATAAATAAAAGTTTTTCATGATTTTGAATCCAATGCAAGCATTTGTTTTGCACGAAAACCATTCCTTTCCGAAACACGGGCCCCACAAAACTGTGAAAGTGACGACTCATCACTAAACCATGGTTTTATGGGGGCCGTTTTTAGCCCAAGGAATGTTTTTCGTGCAAAACAAATGCTTGCATTGGATTCAGAATCATGAAAAACCCCTAGTTTGACCCCTCACATGCTACTTAAAACATATTTATTATTTGTATTATTTTACTCTATAGTAAAGTCTATGAGACGCCAACTTTGATTGGCTCCCACAAGTTTCCCAAGACAAATCTGCGATGCCCCTATAGCCAAACATGTTCCATATGGCATGTTCTAACTGTGTGCCAAATTTCATGCTTCTTTCATAAAGTGCACGATTCCATCAACATACTGCC
>NC_137818.1:22659886-22662386 GCF_963921795.1 Nannobrachium achirus
TGACACCTCAATTTCCCTCAGGATCTGTCTGTCTATTCCTTTATCTATGAGGAGAGGAGAGGAGAGGAGAGGAGAGGAGAGGAGAGGAGAGGAGAGGAGAGGAGAGGAGAGGAGAGGAGAGGAGAGGAGAGGAGAGAGAGGAGAGGAGAGGAGGATGGGGTGTGACAAGACGGATGGAGTCGGCGAGCAGAGGAGAAGAGGGAACAGACATTATTGTAAGGTTTAACAGCCAGAGACAAACAGCCCATTAAACGGTCTTCTGAGAAGATATCAGGGAACGAAAAGGAAAGAGAGAGACAGAGACAGAGAGAGAAGGACACAGGAGGAGACACGGATGACATACAAGCAGGGACATCACAAGGGGGGGGACTGAGTTACTAGGGCCCAAGGTGGAGGGGCCTTAATTATTTTATACTTTAGCTATTGAAAAATAGCAGATATACGAGCTCACTGCGCGGCACCTAGTGCCGCACTGCGAGCTTGTAGATTTGCTTTTTTGAAAAGTAGTGAAAATGTGTGCAAATCTTTAAATATATGTATTTTTTATTATTTGAAACTCTAATTGTGCTTCAGGGCGGTCCCTGGAACTAAATATTTTGAGATGGGGGTCCGTGGCCAAATACATATTATTTTGGGGGTCCTTGGCATGAAAAGGTTTGAGCACCACTGACATAGATACATCATTTAAAGACATTCAAAGACTTGCACAACATTTCAAGATAAAAGCTTACTGTGAGCTTGTATATCTACTATTTTTTCAATAGTTAAAGCACAAAATATCGCAGTGAATCCTTGAACCCAGGGCCCAGAATTTGGAGCGACACCCCTGCATACAAGCTTTGCAGTCCTGCAGGAGAGAATTGTGGAGCACAGACGTTGAGCACAGAAAGTGAAAAGGGAGGAAAGGAGAGAGAGAAAACGGAGGGAGGAAAAGATAAACAGAAACATGGGGAGGGTTGAGGAACAATGAGTTGGAGAGAGAGAGAGAGAGGAAGAGGGAGTCACGTCAAGAATGAGGGAGGGAAAGAATGAGAGATTAAGTGAGAAAGAAGGAACAAATTAGTGTTAGAAGGAGAGACAGAGAGAGGGGAGAAAATGGAGAGAGAGCGATGGAAGGAAAAAGGACCAGTTATTAACAGCGACATAGAAGGATACACAGAGACTGAATGGATGGGAAACAACAGCACTGTTTGCTCTCATTTGCTCTAAAGTTGCTCTCTTTATTTGGACACAGTATGCAAATGTGGACTTTGCAAGTGTAATTATCGACATTAGCAGGCGCAGCAATTAGGGTAATGATTAGCATATCCACTCACCACCATGGTATTTGTCTTTTAATCGCAACATAGCGTTTCACGAAAACTGTCACCCGTCCCCCCAACACCACCACCACCACCACATACACGCACAAACACTCTGTTTTCCTAATGACTTACAGGGACGCAAGCAGAGCACAAACACTGTTCATTAGACACAAACCATAACTTCTAAGTCTGATCTCAATCAGAGATGGATGGGGTGCAGCCAGTGCACTCATACATCACGCTGTGATTTTTAATTCGACTCATGACTTTCAATGTACATGCGTTATCATCTCTGTCCTGCATTCATTTCTCTCCACACAGTCAAGATCCTCAATCTTAATTCAATTCAATAATTTAACAGTTTATCTATTGCTTTGTTCTCTACACAAGTGGCTCTCAAAGTGGTGTCTGGGGACCCCCAGGGCATAGAAGGGGGCTCTAGGGGCTCTCCAGCAAAATTAGTTGATATCACATAAAAATCAGTTTAACCATTTTATATTTTGGCTATTTTCAACCAATCCTACATTAGAATTGCCTACTTGGAGGGCCGGTGAGCGGGCGGGCCAAACAACACCAATATATGCCCATATGTAGGCATATAGGGAGATCCGGTTCTAGAGCCACAAATTAACCACTATGCCCATATATGGGACCAACCGACTTGAAACTCGGCACACGTATCGGCAAGGACTCAAGGGAATGCGGTGCCCATTTGGTATAAAAGGGACAAAGATAGACAGACAGGTATAATGGTTACTCTGACTAAGCCCAGGACACTATCTATGACTCAGACACAGTGGTCGGATCAGCGGCCCGGAACTCTAGATGTGAGCCTCTAGTCTTGAAAAACGGTGAACGATTTTGAATCATCTTGAAAAGGTTTAACAACACCTTGATAGTGATAGTTTTTATCATGGTGTTATGTCAGTGGTTCCGAACCTTTTCTGGCAGCGACCCCCAAAATAATCATTTTTTTACTGGGGATCCTCCCACCCTGACGAGCACTAAGAGTTGAGGCATGCATTTAGATAACACGGTTCTATTGTGAAAAATAGCAGATCTACATGCTCACAACGCCTCGTTGTGAGCATGTAGATCGACTATTTTCACAATTTCTGCCTCTAATATTTGACAATTTGGCCAATGTTTAATTTGTCACCTTAGAGGTATTAAAAAGTCCTAAAATTTCAATCACT
>NC_137818.1:22667386-22674886 GCF_963921795.1 Nannobrachium achirus
TACGCTAGGCTCCCTCTCGCTCTCTCTCCACTCTTTTCTCCCTCTCTCCTTTCCACTCCTTTTCTTGCAGCAACCTTGAGGAAAATGGATTACATCTAGACAGAGAATCTTCACCTCCTCAATAGTCTGCAATAATAACCCTGACAACACATGCACACAGACTCCTCTCCTCTGTCCTTTCCCTTCCTCCTTTGTCCTAGCTGCTCCTCCACTCTTCTTTTAAATTGTTATGTTCTCTCTCTCTCTCTCTCTCTCTCTCTCTCTCTCTCTCTCTTTCTCTCATATATTGTTCTCCCTCCTGACTCTCCTCTCCTCTCTGTCTGTCTCTGTCTCTTGATCACATGGACAGTGCATAGACATGCATGCGTCACCTTTGTTTGTGTGCATGAACACTCTCATCCAGTATAATGAGTATGTATATACCTCCTCTCTCTCGATGCCATTCAAGCAGTGTGTGTGTGTGTGCATGTGTGTGTGCGTGCGTGCGTGCGTGCGTGCGTGCGTGCGTGCGTGCGTGTGTGTGTGTCTATTAATAGTGAGAGAGGTAAGCTGCTTGTCACAGTCAAAGGCTACGATGGTCAACACTGCCCTCATGACCTACTTAAACATACACACACATGCACCCGCACGCGTGAACACACGCACACACACACACACACACACACACACACACACACACACACACACACACACACACACACACACACACACACACACACACACACACACACACACACACACACACACACACACACACACACTCTCTCTCTCTCTCTCTCTCTCTCTCTCTCTCTCTCTCTCTCTCATGTGGTGTGTGTGTGCGTCTGTGTGTGACCGTTTGTGTGTGACCGTGTGTGTGTGTGTGTGTGTGTGTGTGTGTGTGTGTGTGTGTGTGTGTGTGTGTGTGTGTGTGTGTTCACGTGTATGAGACAATGACTGATGAAGATGGGGGGGGGGGGGGGGGGGGGTCGAGTATGACCCAAAAGCAAAATGTCCACTCTATAAATGTGGTGAATACACTTCGGACCACCGTTTCACAGAATTTGGTGAATACTCTTCTGACCAATGTTTTACTTATCTTCCTTGCTTTAGGCTAACAGAGCAAAACATCTGAAGTTCCTTCACAGTGAATATGTGTATACAGTACAGACACATCACACATGTTGTCAAACTTAGATGTCACACAAGTTTATGTATGTACTGTAAATGTATGCACTGTACAGATCACTTACAGTGTAGATGATGCACATGATGTACAGTACATACATAGACACTAACATCTGTGCCTGACGGAACACAATGTAATGGGTAGGAAGAGGACATTCCTAGGGAGAGAGAGAAAGAATTGGATTGTCATCGAGAGATGGAAGTTGAAAAGAGAGCAAGATTAGAGACAGATATGCCTAATTCATACATAGTAAATACCAGATCTACAAGCTCACAGCACATGGCGGTGCGACACACTGTGAGCATGTAGATTATCCTTGTCCCATACTTGGTATTCTTCATACAAAACTGTTCTAAATCACACTGTAGCATGATTTAGAACTATGACTATGAAGAGAGAGATGTGAGCGCGGTAAAGCACTGCTCTGGGAGGGGTCTGGTGACTATGGTAAATTACGTTCGCTCTACATTTTGGGGGTTAGCTATGAAAGATTGATGGTGAGGTGAACTCTATGTATGTAGGCCACTGAGCGTTAGGGAGGGAGGGATGGAGGGAGGGAAAGAAAGCGAGAAGTGGGGAAGGTGCTGTAACTTTAATGTACATTGATGTACTGCACTATGCTGTGCAGTGGGACGACAGGGACATGGTACATTTTGACAAAACTCAGCCCAAGCATGCCTATTTCAACCCTCTGGGAACTCAGATTGATTTCAATCCAAATCTCTTCGGTTTCACCCATTAAGACCGGGAAGGCATCTTCCGAAGGCATCTTCCGTCACATAACCACTTTACGAAACCACTTTATACTTTGGCTATTCAAAAATAGCAGATATACAAGCTCATAGCACGGCACAGAGTGCCACGTAACATTTTGAGATGGGGTCTGCAGTCAAATACATATAATTCTAGGGGTCCTTGACATTTAAAACTTGGAGCACCACAGATAAAGAAACATAAGTAGTGCATAGTGATACTGGACACAGAATATAGTGCCATGTGACAGATGGGTCAAAGTTGAACGAAACTCACGCAATATGGTAGAAATATTTCAACAATACAAATGACGCTAGTTTTGTGGATGAATCTATTTTTTAAGAGTGGGCCCCTGCCCCTGCCAAATCACCAGAACTACTTTATATTCAACAAAAACTGATCAGAACTCTGACCATGTTTAATTCTATATAAACCATTCAATCAGTTTATATCAGCCTATATACAGTATACCAGTGTTTGAAAATGAAATGAAAGCACTCGTTGCCTTTATTCATTGTTCAATAGTATAGGTTGCTACAGAATGAAAGCTCTCTGCATCACAAGATGGTGGCTCAGGAGGTAGATGGGCCGTTTAGGAGCCTGAAGGTTCCTGGTTCAAACCAATTTGATTCTGGGCTCCTCCTGGCTTTGTGTCCAAGACACTGAACTCCTAACTGCTCCCAATACACAGGTCGCTGCCTGGCCTTGCATTGGTGTATGAATATGGATGGGTGAATATAAAGTACGTAGCATGAATGTAAAGCACAAAACCTGCTTTGGATAAAAGCTGCTATAGGAATGCAGACCGCTTACCATTTAACACAGCCCTATATGGTACATCTAGTGTAGTAGTATCAGGGTCAGAAATAGAATAGATTTATCAGGTCCTCTGTGGTTACATAGCAACAATGCCAGACAGCCATCCTTAACGGCGTTCAAGAAAACAATTAATAGATGTCTTTTCTTAGTGCCGGAGAGGGAGAGGCAAACTGAGACACTACACAGAGACATCTTCACCGTATAGTTTCACTCCGACACTAATGGACCTACAGTATACTGCAGTGCTTCACAAACGCCGTGCCAAGGCACACTGGCATATTCCTGGTGTGCCTTGGGATTTTCTGACAACCACATATTACTGCAACATATATATATATATATATATATATATATATATATATATATATATATATATATATATATACAACTAGGCTATAAAGGTTTATGAAAATAAAGTAGCAAACACGTATCGTGGCACAGGTGTGGTTTGACTTGCCCATTTCGGTCTCTCTCTGTCTCTCTCTCTGTCTCTCTATCTCTGTCTTTATGGTTAATAATGAGAAGTTGTGGCTTGTGGTTTGTCCAGAAATTAACAATGAGATGAGATGTGTTGAGATTAGGGCATTCACAGAATATTTGAATATTCTAATATCAAAGTCACTATTCGCAAATGCGAAAATGTATCGTTTTTATTGGATGAAAAAAAATATATATATTTCCTGTTGAATATTCCATGCAGTTCTGACACACTGCTGTCATACAGTCCTACAGTACCACGGTAATGAAGTGTGTGTGTGTGTGTGTGTGTGTGTGTGTGTGTGTGTGTGTGTGTGTGTGTGTGTGTGTGTGTGTGTGTGTGTGTGTGTTTTCTCTCTTTTCATGTCTGTGAGACAGGAGCTGATGACCATGCACAGAAATGCATTCCTCATTCATTATCATCGTCATCAAAAACATCAAAAACATCTCAACACACACACACACACACACACACACACACACACACACACACACACACACACACACACACACACACACACACACACACACACACACACACACACACACACACACACACACACAGTACTCACACCAAATAAATGTGAAGTGTGCACAATATTATGCATATATACTGTATGTATATATAATATATACTGTATATAGTGTGCTCACAAAGCACACTATATACAGTACATATACACACCAAGATTCACACATGCTTGCATTTGTGTGCTTCTCTCTCGCTCACACACACCCGCACGAGCATGAGTGCGCAGACTGCGCGCGCGCACACACACACACGCACACACACAGCCTCCAGCGGGTGAGTGGGTCATATGCGATTACGCATGCCTGTATGAAGCAAACCAAACCAAAAACAATACGTGTCCCTGTGCCTCTCTGCTGGCCACATGGTTCAAACCCCCCTCGTCAAACCCCCCAGCTTAAAGCAATGCACAGATGACATTCTGACTAATAAACTACCATTGTGTGAGCAGAAGGCTGCTAACAGTTCTGTGTCCAGTATTTAGGCATTTGTGCATTTGGCACAACTAGCTATCTCTGGGACCCTATACTCTACACTGTAGAGTTCTCGGTGTTATTTGAACTCTGAGAGTGTTACAAATGAGAGTGTACATGTCACACTCTCTGAGTTACAGATTCACAAGGGTTCATTTGGACCCCTGGTGGTGCCTGGATTATTATTAGTATTAGTAGTAATGGTAGGACTATTTGTGAGCGGTGCCAACCGCTCCTACATCTGGCTTTGTCTGTCTGTATATGTATATATGCATGTATCTATGTATGTACTGTATGTATGTACTGTCTGTCTGTCTGTCTGTCTGTCTGTCTGTCTGTCTGTCTGTCTGTCTGTCTGTATGTATGTACTGTATGTATGTATGCATGTATGTATGTACAGTATGTATGTATGTATGTATGTATGTATGTATGTATGTATGTATGTATGTATACATGTATGTATGTATGTATGTACGTACGTATGTATGTATGTATGTATGTATGTATGTATGTATGTATGTATGTATGTATGTATGTATGTATGTATGTATGTATACATGTATGTATGTATGTATGTACGTACGTATGTATGTATGTATGTATGTATGTATGTATGTATGTATGTATGTATGTATGTATGTATGTATGTATGTATGTATGTCCCACACTTGGCTCATTGGCCAAGCTTCGTGGGAGGATTAATGAAATTAACTATTAACCAATGTCATTCTCCTTCTTAATGATAATATAATAATAATACATAAAACTTATATAGCGCTTTTCAATTGGTACTCAAAGTCGGTTTACAAAACAAATAAAACTGCTTTATTAGGATAATAATTAAAAAGCCTAAAAGCAAAAAAAAAGTACATTAGCAGGAACAAAAACGATTAAAAAAAGCTGATAGGTAGAGGGAAAGCAAGTCTGAAAAGGTGGGTTTTGAGGGAGGTCTTTCTCTCCATATCCTCAAACCTGGTCCAAATGGACATGGGTGTAAACATTTCCTTGAATTTTGACCGAACAGTGTGTCTGTGTTGGCTTTATTTTTACGCTGCGGCTCTGTCTGTTAAACTGGTCTTTCCGTTTTTATGGTTTTTACTCATTTTCACCATACAGCACGTTGGTCAACGGTTGTTGTTTTTAAACCTGCTTTATAAACACATTCCAATTGAATGAACATGTGTAATCTCAGATTTTAATTACCACAGAGGATTTGACTGTTGATTCTGTAATCTGCCCAACATCTCTCTCTCTCTCTCTCGCACTCCTTTCTGCATCACCACTTTCTCTGTCTTCTCATCTTTCCATTCTGCATCTTCACTACACCTCCTACCACTTCCTGCATCTATCCCTCTCTCTCTCTCTCTCTCTCTCTCTCTCTCTCTCTCTCTCTCTCTCTTCTCCCTCGCCGTTCTCAGCTCCATCACTGCCTCCCTGTTTCTCTCCTTCTTCCTCTTGTTTCACTACTCATTACTCTCTCCCTCCCCTTTCCAGCCCTCTCCCCCCTTACTCTCTTTTTCTCATTCACTTTTCCTCCAATAACACCCCCCCCCCCCCGCCCGCCCCCTCCTCTCTCTCTCTCTCTCTCTCGCTCTCTCTCTCTCTCTCTCCATCCAGCTCCTCTATCTTTGCTCTCTATCTCTCACTTATCTCCTCGCCATCCTTTCAGAGTGTGTGTGTGTGTGTGTGTGTGTGTGTGTGTGTGTGTGTGTGTGTGTGTGTGTGTGTATCCTGCAGCTTGCGGCTGTGTCTGTGGCCTTGAGAGGTGAAAGACAATGCTGAGAGCCCCTCCCTGCCCCCCTGTGCACCCCCCCCCCCCCCCACACACACACACACACACAGGAGTGCAGAACACAAAGAGCCAGACTGTACAGCTCCTCTCCTCCTCGACCTCGAAATGCACAACTCCCACACACTTCACACAATACTACACACCAACGCATGCGTACACACACACACACACACACACACACACACACACACACACACACACACACACACACACACACACACACACACACACATACACACACACACACACACACACACACACACACACACACACACACACACACACACACACACACACAATAATGACACGTATATATTACGACATACACACAGCCCCACAATGACACACAAACACAACGCTAGACACACAGCGAGACTTATACACAGAAGAAAACTCTTTTTGTGTCATTCATTCTCTGCAAAACACTTCTGCAACTCCTCTCTCACTCTCTCTCTCTCCATCTCTCTCTCTCCATCTCTCAATGCAGTATCCAGTCTGTATAGCAGATGTGATTGAATGAAAAGTAAATTAATTTCCTTTCAGAAAGACAACCTGACACATGTTTACTGTTACGTGAAGCACTCAGCACCATAAATGAATGCCCTATTTCATCTCACAAAAGTAGCAAAAATAGCAGGTCTAAAAGCTCACAACGCTTCATCATGTAATTGTTTGCATTTTTTAAAAGGTGAGAGTGAAAGTCTTTAGGCGAGTCTGCGGGTTTTATACTTGTCTAACACTGAAAAGTGTTAACAATAACAAAAAGGGCGTGTGAGTGTGACTAAACAATAACTATTGATTGAAACGCAAGGTTCTTAGTTTACATGTCCTGAAAAGTAACCGTTTTCGACTCCACCGACAGCGAGTATATCGCCACTGTAGGGCAGAAACCTCGTATCTACCAAGTTTAAAAATGTGTTCGTTGTTTCCGTAACGTAAAGCCCGGCTTCATCATAGAAGACTGTCGCACAAAACTAGTGAAAAGAGCCTAGTTTAAATCATTTTTAAAATGATCAATACAAAACGAACGTTTGGACATACAAGGTTTCCACCCGACATAGCCCAGTGCTTCCCTAAGCAGTGCTTGTACTGTAAGGTGTGATTCACAGAGGGGAGGGTGTGCTGGACATGTTACCTTGACAACCATACAGAAGTCACATGTTGTCAGTGTCACTATCGAGTGGGAAACCTCAAATGTCCAAAACCCTTTAATAATTATCTTGAAAACGTTTTAAAATGAGAGTGCTGCACAAAAGTAGTGAAAAGAGTCGATCTTGTAGTTCTGCTGTTTTCACTGCTTTTACTGCAACTACGGTATATACTGTAGGGTCTGCTCTGGTTTCTACTCTACAAGGACCTGATGCTGCTTATTGGAGGAACTCAGTCATAAGGCTGACATTGACAGTACATCACCAGTGGTTGATCATATCATGAACAAGACTATAAAATGAGATAATAAATTGGGCTATTGGGGGACATTTTATTTCTT
>NC_137818.1:22679886-22702386 GCF_963921795.1 Nannobrachium achirus
TGAGCTTGTAGATCGGCTATTTTCGGCAAAGAGGTTAGGTGTAGAGGGGAAAAAGAAGTGGTTAAATATCTGAAAACACAAATTAACATGAATCCAAAATGCACTGATGATTGTGCTGTCAAACGATGAAAGTATATGGAATCTCTGAAAAGGTTGCGGGGGTCCCTGCTTCATCTCTCTCTCAACTAATGGGTCCTTGGCCTAAAAACGTTGAAGACTCCTGTTCCAGTGTCTGTCTCTCTGTGTATGTTCTAATATCTGTCTGTCTGTCTGTCTGTCTGTCTGTCTGTCTGTCTGTCTGTCTGTCTGTCTGTCTGTCTATGTACATGGTAGGTGTGACTTTTGTGAGGGTCAGTGAGTCCAACTTCTTACAGGAAGCTTATTTGTAAACCGACAAAGACCATCACTGGTCCTTATCTTAATAGGAGTACCTCTCCTCAGTGTAAGTGTGTGTGTGTGTGTGTGGGTTCCGATATTGTTTTAGGTGTGTAGGCATCTATCTTTCCTTCTAGTTCAAGGTTTTGTGTGTGTGTGTGTGTGTGTGTGTGTGTGTGTGTGTGTGTGTGTGTGTGTGTGTGTGTGTGTGTGTGTGTGTGTGTGTGTGTGTGTGTGTGTGTGCACATCTTTGTGTTCCCAGGGAGGGGGCCTCTTGATAGCCATGGGTACAAATTTCAGTTTAGGACAGCTTTTATTATGGGGCCGACCTTTACACACCCTCCCCCCTCAATCATAAAACAATAAGAGAGAGACAGCCTGAGACTGTCCCAAGGTCTTGAGCACACACACACACACACACACACACACACACACACACACACACACACACACACACACACACACACACACACACACACACACACACACACACACACACACACACACACACACACACACAGTTGAAACATACAGTTACCAAGGGCACACACAAAAACCATGTAGCAAAACACCTTCAACTCTGGCACAGCTTTTGATATGGTTCTAAGAATTAGGGTGGGGGTTACTCTTTGACCCTCTTACTCGATTTTACTTGTTCTTTCCCACATCCTAACATTCAGTTCACAATGGATTTCCGCAAGTCACTCACAAAGTATGTTATGCTATTATTCATCAAGTCACTGATTAAGTTATTTTAGCATTCACCAAGTCACTAGGCTAATATTCGCCAAGTTACTGACCAACCTAAACTATCCACCAAGTCATTGAGTACGTTAGGAATAGTATTCACCATGTCACTGCAAGGCAGGTAAGTACACACCAGGTCGATATTTGAGTCCTTAGAGTTACTACAGGTGGGCCACCAAGTTTTCAAAAATATCGACGATTTAAGTGGTTAAATGTCTGGGGAAAAAAACACATTAACACGAATCCAACATAGACTGATGACAGTGCTGTAAAACAAGTCTATGAATCTATCTATGAAATCGATGAAAATCTGCATCACACATTTATACAATATGTAGAGGGGGGGGGGGGGGTCCTGCTTCATATCTCTCTCAGCTAAGGGGACCTGAAAACGTTGAAGACCCCTGATTTACACGCACCAATTATCAAGCAGCCACTAGTAGGCTATGTATACAACTCCACTTTTGCACCCTGTTCCTTGTACAATAGGAAATGCACAGGGGCTGACACTGTTTGACGGGCCATCAGTAAGCCAACAAGCTGGTAGATGGATACAGCAGTAGACTGTGCTTCTGAACCTTCATGGGATTATCAGTGCTTCTCAATACATGAACATTAAAGAGGTATTTATTATTTCAGTTTTAAAGCAAAACAATGCAATATACTGTATTCCCAGTTTTGCTTTTGATCCAGGTGGTCTTACTGGGCATTTACACAAATAATTATAATGTACAAAAAAAGGTGTAGCTATGCAGTGTAACTACCGGTAAGTACAATGTACCAACGCTAATTGGTGTTAATTAAGCGCTCAGAGAATATGACTGCTACTGTATATACAGTATATAATGCTTTTCCATAGGTCAACACAGAGGCCAATAGACAGGAATGGAGCCAGTGTAAAGTGCTATCTGCCAGATGATCTGAGATCTCCGCCTACGACAGCGCACGTCTGGGGAAATCTAAATTCAAGGTATCTGCTAGAACGGCGGGTGAAAAACGACCAATAACAAAACCTACGTCCACTGTTTTGAAAACCATATCATTCCCCCAATATGAAGATGTTGGAATGGTTCTGCAATGCACTTTTGTCTTAAAATCTCTTAATGGCTTCCACCCAGTTTCAGATTGTCTTCAGTCTCTAGTTGAGTAAAGTGTTCATAGACTGTCTTGTGAATCTAAGTGCTACCAAAACAAAAGAAGTGAAATGTAAACCTACAGTAGGAGTGGGCGATATGGTGATAATTATCGTTGAGACGATACAATGTCTCCATGATATGCCTTTTCAGAGGTATCGTATATATCCTGATACAATTGAGGGAGCCTTGTAAAAAATCCTGTTGAATTGTTAATAGGGAGATTCATTGCAGAATTCAATTAAACCTGCATTTTGGTCAAAATCATCAGTACCCAAACTTTAAAATGTCAAGGTCTCCACTTAACTCTGACAGTATACCAATGAAACCAAATGGACCTGCAAGGGTCCATTTGGTTTCATTTGTATAACTAGAAGTTAGTCGGCGCCCTGGCCAACTCGGGAACAATGTAAATAGGGGATGAATGCCCCGCCCTTTAATGCAAACCCCATTATACCTGTTGTCATAGGATCTGTTTTGACCATCTGTTTGTGTGTGTCCATTTATGCCCATATATGGGGATATCTGTGTGTCTACGTCCATTTTATATCCATATATGGAGATCTTTGTAGGACCCGTTTTGACCATCTGTTTGCCTGTGTCCATTTATGCCCATATATGGAGTTATCCGTATCTGTCTGTCTGCATCCATTTTATGCCCATAAATGGAGATCTATGCAGACACAGTGCCGGTTCCGGAAAACCCTGATGTCAGACATCAGAATCCGAACCTTTCGTGCTGGTTCCAGAAAATCGCGTATCGGAGAGATATATGTATCTGTCTTTTTACGTCCATTTTATGCCCATATATGGAGATCTTTGACCATCTGTTTGCCTGTGTCCATTTATGCTCATATAAGGAGATATCCGTATCTGTCTGTCTGCATCCATTTTATGCCCATAAATGGAGATCTATGCAGACACAGTGCCGGTTCCGGAAAACCCTGATGTCAGACATCAGAATCCGAACCTTTCGTGCTGGTTCCAGAAAATCGCGTATCGGATCGGGTCGAGGCCGGGCACTGCACTACCTGCTGCGGCGGGGAACGCGCGTGCCGAATTTGAAATAGGGAATGAATGCCCCACCCTTTATTGCAAACCCCATTATACCTGTTGTCATAAGAGCCGTTTTGACCACATGTTTGCCTGTGTCCTTTTATGCCCATATAGGAACATCAGAATACGTAACCATGGCATTTTTTGTTGACTCATAAGAGCCGTTTTGACCACATGTTTGCCTGTGTCCTTTTATGCCCATATAGGAACATCAGAATACGTAACCATGGCATTTTTTGTTGACTCATGTGGCGTACGTGATGTCAGAGCCTTTTATGAAGTGATGTCACAATGAGTCAGCGCTTGCGCAGATTTCCTCCGGAACAGCCTGATGTCAACAATCAACCCCGCATAAGGAGATTCCGAACGTTTCGAGCCGGTTCGGGAAAACCGCGCGTCGGGTCGAGTCGAGACCCGGCACTGCACTCCGTGCCGCGGCGGGGAACACGCGTGCCGAATCTGAAGCCGGTGGGACGAATGGTTCTCGAGATACGCGGATTACAGACACACAGACAGACACACACACGCAGAGACTTCTCGCATTTATAGATAGATAGAGTTACATACTTGTAAAGTTCAATTTAGACCACCCAAAAGGAACCCAGAGAGTCAGTTTGTGTCAAGTAACTTGAAAAATAACCATAAAAACCAACGTGAAAAAGAATTGTGATAAAATCGTGTATCATGATACAGCTTGGGAAAATATCGTGGTATTGTATTTTTCCATATCGCCCAACCCTATGTAAACCTACACGTGGCTTTATTGTGTACGATTAATTTGCATTCATTTAAACTGCTGTTTGTGTTATGAGTACTGTACATGCACAATGCACGCCGAGTGCGATTATAACGAGGACATGAAGCAACATAATTATTTTTCAATTTTAAGCAAAATGAACGAGGACGTTGCAACGTATTGCACGTGTGTTGTGTAAGGGTTAAACGTGTAGCGTTGGAGTGAGAGGCAGGCAGTGCTGCTGGGTTGCATATGAGGGCCAGTCAGTTACAGCCTCCTCATTATAGTCTGTCAAGAGCTCTGCACTCTGCTAAAAGTCAACTGGCTAATTGCACTTTGCCACACACACACACACACACACACACACACACACACACACACACACACACACCCACACACATGCACACACACGCACACGCACGCACGCACACACGCACACGCACACACACACTCCATACACAATAAAAGAAAATCCAGACACTAATGTAAGCATGCATGCGCACACACACACAAACATGGGTAGACAAGCAGCTCACACACATACATACACACACTAAGGAGTAAGGCACAAACAAGCACACATGCATATCAACGCCACCAGAGGTGTGGGTACCATGTAGGTAGCGCATAATATGTGAACACACACACACACACACACACACACACACACACACACACACACACACACACACACACACACACACACACACACAGAGAGTGATTATTATATAAATATGTCAACAGGCTGTGTTCAATCACAGCTGGTGCCCATTCCAGTAAACAAAACAAATGGTTAGGATAGCTCGCCTGTGTGTGTGTGTGTGTGTGTGTGTGTGTGTGTGTGTGTGTGTGTGTGTGTGTGTGTGTGTGTGTGTGTGTGTGTGTGTGTGTGTGTGTGTGTGTGTGTGTGTGTGTGTGTGTGTGGGTGTGTGCAAGCGACTGCGTGCATAGCAGGGTTTGTAATATTAATTGAGCAGCTTATTATTTGAGTGTGAGTCTTGCAGGGGGCTTCTGTTAATAATTAAGCAGCAACTGGCCCCCGCTCAGCGGAGTGCATCCTCCACACACACACACACGCACGCACGCACGCACTCACACACACACACTCATACACACACAGTGAGATAACACATGCACACACCATCTATACATTTTCACAAAACACAGAAAGTTATACATGCATGCATGTAGTTAGATGATACAGTACACAGCCTTACAGTATGTATGCATGAGCAGCAGCCTTATAAATAAACATTTATTTAAGTGTGAATATACAGTATCACGCCTGTAAACACAGACGCACGCACGCAAGCACGCCACACGCACACAAACGCACACACACACACACACGCAAACAAACAGACTTATATAGGCCCATTGGAAACGATTCTCCACACGAAATGCAAATACGTTTCACGAATCTCACACACAAATCAAACACACACACACACACACACACACACACACACACACACACACACACACACACACACACACACACACACACACACACACACACACACACACACACACACACACACACACACACACACACACACACCGTGATGGCTCAATCCATAGCAGCAGACACACCTCTATGCGGTATGTGAAAGTGCGCTTTGTGTGTGCGCTTGCTTGCATGCATGCGTGCGTGCGTGCGCACTGTGCACATATTCATGTCACAATTCACAGAGCGATAGATCCATCCATACAAACTCAGGACATGCCTCTGTGGATGACATCTCTCCATCTCTGCTGTTCTCTCCTCCCCTCTCCACTGCACCCCCCCCCCCTCCCCCCGCCCCTCCTCTTCTGTGAATCAGAGTCTCAGACAGACACCCCTGTAATCAAACAGAAGCCACGCAGTGGAAATGTCATATGTTAATGTCCCCTGCATTTTTAATGGTGTTTCCATTAAGTTAGCCACATGGCTCTGTCGCTACAGGTCCTCCACAGGCACGGATGCTCTACTTTACAACTCACTAACTGCCTACGCACGTGTGTGTGTGTGTGTGTGTGTGTGTGTGTGTGTGTGTGTGTGTGTGTGTGTGTGTGTGTGTGTGTGTGTGTGTGTGTGTGTGTGTGCTGCCTCTGAGGCTGTATGAGCATATCAGAGTTGTGTGCGTGTCTGTTTGCATATCGTCGTTGTCGGGTGGAAACCTTGTATGTCCAAGACCGTTCGTTTTGTATTTAGCATTTTAAAAATGAACTAAACTAGTGAAAATAGCAGATCTACGAGCACACAAGCTTGTAGATCGGCTGTTTTCACTACTTTTGTGCAACAGCCTTGTATGATGAAGCAGGTCTTTACGTACAAATTTGAAACTTGGAGATACAAGGTTTCTGCCCGACAACGACGATATACTGTACATGTATCCATTTTTCTGTGACTTATGTGTGTGTGTGTATATTTGTATGCATCTATGAGTATGTGTTTGCTTCTCTTTGTGTGTGTGTGTGTGTGTGTGTGTGTGTGTGTGTGTGTGTGTGTGTGTGTGTGTGTGTGTGTGCGTGTGCGTGCGCGTGTGCGCTCGTGTGCGTGCGCCTGCCTGCCTTTCTGCCTGCCTGCCAATCTGCGCAAGAGTCAAGACTCTCTGCATTTGCATTGGAAATACTCATCAGACACAGAGTTGATAATTTACTGGCCACAGTAAAAATGGTAAATGGTAAATGGTGCATTTATATAGCGCTTTTAATCCAAAGCGCTTTACATAGATTGTGCATTACATTCACCCATTCACACACACATTCATACACCGGTGGCGGAGGAAGCCATGCAAGGCACCAACCTACTCACCGGAGGCAATTAGGGGTTCAGAGTCTTGCCCAAGGACCCTTCGACATTAACTCAGGGGGAGCCCGGATTCGAACTGGGAACCCTTCGGGATTTATACCCTTCGTGCTCTAATACCAGTTTCTCTACCCCTGAGCTATGCCGCTCAGTAAATTGCCATGCAGTGGGAGGCTTTTATCCAGAGAGCTCTGATGTATAGCAGTGACAGTGGCTCTAGTACTTGTAGGCTGGACGCATCATCTCAGCCCGGCTAGTGGTTTGTATGATTGATGGTGGAGAAAAAATGTAAACAAAATCAAACATTGGACATGTTGGTACTGGCAAAATGGTGGTGTTTGTGATTAGGGTTGGGATCCTTTAGGGTTTTAACGATTATGGTTCATTAAAGATGACCTCTTAAGGGTCCCAACCTTATTTGTGACGAAAACCAAGTGCTGTATCTGGCTTCAGTGATGCGCAGGCTGGCCAGCCAAACTAGTCGGAATTTCCACCTAGCCTCGTTCAACGTCTTACAAACATTGGCCAACGATGTCACATGGTCGTTGCAGTCATTGTGTGACTGGTTGGTTCATCCTACTGAGCCTCACAACTTAAGCTCCCCCACTCTGGCGTGGAGTGTCAAGAAACAGACCTCAAGTTGTGATATTATGGAGAAATCTTTAGGAATAGTAATAGCCCAAGAACTCAGTGATGAGGCTGTCTTGGCCATATATGGATTCTGTTAGTGTGGTTCTCCTAACAGGGCATCATCTGGGATACAATCCGTTTTATGCCCATAATATGGAGATCCCTAACAGAATCCCTTTTATGCCCATATATGGAGATCTCTGTCTGAGTATCTGACATCACTGTGGTGTCACCTGTTTATGCCGATATGAAGATCCATGCTCTGAGTATCTGACATCACTGTGATGTCACCTGTGATGTCACAGTGTTGATAGACGCACATTGCATAAAGTCACCTAGTAAGAGTGCAGTAAATAAAGCTATGGTCTTTCCTGCAGCTGGCCTGGGTTTAAATCTGACCCGGGGCTCTTTGCTGGATGGCATTCCCTCTTTTTCTACTGCCTCCTGTCTTTTTCTGTCTCACTGTCACTACCAAGAAATTCTGTGAAAAGGTAAACTGAACACAAACTGTCTCCGTTTAGTTATTTTTTTTGTAAACTACTTTGACATTTAATGAACTCAAAACTCAAATCTTCAACACATCTTTTATATTACTTTGTGTGTTGCAGACTGTTAGTTTACAAGGTGTGATTCCTGATTTACTGTATACTTGGTTACGTGCTGGTGTCTCTCAGCCAGGGCAGGAATTTCATGGAGGCCATGTAGGCCATGGCCGCCGTTGCCCCTAAGTTTGACCTTGTGCCCCTGGCCTTAATGCCCCAGCTGACTGTATCATTTTCTCCTCTGTCTCTTTCTTGTCAATATGTAGACAGTAGACACCGGTGTCTCTTTCTTGTCAATATGTAGACAGTAAACACCAGTGTCTCTTTCTTGTCATGTAGACGCCAGTGTCTTTTGTTGAGATTCTGAAATCTTAACTCCCCCGAGTCCCCATCTTTAAACCAATCCAGTGACTTTGATTGGTGAAGGGCTGAGCATGGATCAGATGGTAAATACCATCATTTATCTATTTCACTGCCGATTAGGTTATCATCCCTAACCCTTAAATTCAACAGATTCTTTCAATGAACTAAAATATTGTTTTATTTGATGGCCTTTCTGCCCTAGCATTTGGCCATTGTGCCCTCAAAAAATGGACAACACCAAAGGCCAAGTGGCCTTGCCCCTAAAATTACAAAATTACAGGCCTGCTCTCAGCATAATTAAAACTAACCACCAACACGCATTGCAGTGGGACATGTTGTGAGATTGTACATCTGTTTTGTACATCTGTTTTTGAGCGGCGCTAACCGCTCCTATAGACCGCTTAGAAAAAATGATGTCACAAATGATGTCACAAATGATGATGACATGAGTCCGCTAGACCAATGAAACACTTCGATTCTGTTGATCTGTCCATGATGTCATAGTCACATAGGCACCCGATTGGTTAACTCTGATTTAGAACGCGTTTAGGCCGCCTAAATTACGTCATAAAAAATTATTGAGCGGTGCTAACATTGAATTTCAAAATAGTTAATTTGAATTTCTCAATTGTATGAGTCATGTATTATCTATAATACATGAAAACAAACCACACTTTTAGACAGAGCGCTTTAATCACAGGGCCCTGTCTAAAAGTGTGGTTTGTTTTCATGTATTATAGAGATATCCAGCTCAAGACAATTTTGAAATTCAAAGAATATAAATAAACAGCTTATCACAAATGATGATGACATGAGTCCACTAGACCAATGAAACACTTCGATTCTGTTGATCTGTCCATGACGTCATAGTCACATAGGCACCCGATTGGTTAACTCTGATTTAGAACGCGTTTAGGCCGCCTAAATTACGTAATAAAAAAATATTGAGCGGTGCTAACCTTGAATTTCAAAATAGTTCATTTGAATTTCTCAATTGTATGAGTCATGTATTATTATCTATAATACATGAAAACAAACCACACTTTTAGACAGAGCGCTTTAATCACAGGGCCCTGTCTAAAAGTGTGGTTTGTTTTCATGTATTATAGAGATATCCAGCTCAAGACAATTTTGAAATTCAAAGAATATAAATAAACAGCTTATGATTATCATGTAGATCGAAGTACGAGCTTTACCACGCCTAACCAACCCCATATCCTGGACACTTCATGGGAGTGAAAATACAGTAGAACCTCCTTCTCCTCTTTGGATCTGCAACTACTGTTGAATTTTGTACCGGTCTCTCATCTTGCCGGCCTTCTGGCTAAACTGGGACAGTGATCATGAAGGTGATACCTATAATAATGTCATGTTTGGCAGATCCTTGCGGATGTCAGCACTGAGTGACAGAGAGAATGTTTGCAAGATGTCTAGAATGTCTAGAACCACTCCACAGCAGATGTGGGAAAGTCTCGACCAAACAAGTCCAGTATTTGTCTGCAACTCTACAGATCCTTTTGTCATTGTGGTTAAAGTAAAGCAATAGAAACTGTGCATGACATTCCAGCTGCTCTTCATGCTCTTTGGTCTTGGGCTTCTCAGCCATCATTTGCAAGAAGACATCAAATTTCGTCCCAACAGAAATAACACTCTGCCACATGCCAGACTTGTCTTTTTGAATGACTTTGTCTTCAAAGTATCTTAACATGACCTTTCAGGGTCATTAGAATGCACTATCCTCATGTATTCTAATATTTAGGTACCGGTATGTAGACATGGCAAAGTCCAGCTTATGGTCCTTATAGTACCAGTACTCATCCAGACACAGCCCCACACAGAACACCTGGAACACAAAGAAGGGGGCGGTGGCTCTCTCCCTGAAGAGCTCAAGGAAATCAGGCACCATCAACAGTTGGGTCTCTCCTTAGGTCCTCTGTACAGGTGGGTCTCTCCTTAGGTCCTCTTCCTCAGGTGGGTCTCTCCTTAGGTCCTTAGGTCCCACTTCTCCAGGTATTCTTTGTCTTTCTTCAGGTGATGAATAACACCGGTAGGTTTCCCCCGCACAGTCCTTTCCAAAGTTTCCTCTGCCTTCTGGATGCCGAGTCTGAAGTCGGCCACATTTGGACGCAGCTTCCGTCCCCTATGGTAAACAGCCAGTGCAGACTCAAAATCCCCCATGGTGCACAGTGCCTCTGCCTTACAGTACAATCCCTTGTAAAATGTCTTGTCATGTTTAAGAGATGCCTCAGTGTCCCTTAAAGCATTTTCTGGATCCCCCATCTTCAGGAAACATTTAGATCGCTCAGCGAGGCAGTCCTTGTCTTCCACCTTCAGCATTAATCCCATGGAATAGCTTTCTATAGCTTTGACATAGTGCCCCTTTTGGTACAACTGATCTCCCATTGCCAAATAACTTTGAAATGTCGGGAAGAAGGGGATGACCTTTGGTGGGACGACCTTTGGCGCTGGGGCTCCTTCCGTGTCAATCATGGTGGCGGCCATTTCAGCCTTTATGTGGTGCTCGCTGCTCGTGCGATACCAGACAATTGTGATCCGCTTTTGGAGAAATTACCTGTGTTGGTTTGACTGCTGCTTTTATATCCGTTACGCTGACGACAGATCTACCCATGACGTCATCCATTACTTTGTGGAGTTCAGTTTTGAAGCCTTGATTTCGGCAAATTGGATGTACTGTAGCCTACATGTAGGCTACACATTTCCGTATGCTACGTGAACACATCACATTGTGACTGTAAGTAAGCTATGTAGGTACATTGCGAAGAAAAGGCTTGAAATCAAAGTTCACAGTATATCATTGCGACCGTAGGTCGCATTTACTACCAAAACCTCCACCGGCTGTCCGTCTGTGAGTCAGTGAGTCAGTGAGTGAGTCACACTTTTGCCCTGCTCATATCTCCACAACCGTTGCCCCCATCCATGCCAAATGTTGCACACACACTCCTTACCTGCCAAACTACAACCTCCAAGGACCCCCAGAGCTCCAGGGACCCCCAGGTCCCTCCGTGAGTGACACGTCACACGTCACACTTTTGCCCTGCTCATATCTCCACAACCGTTGCCCCCATCCATGCCACATTTTGCACACACTCCTTACCTGGCAAACTACAACCTCCAAGGACCCCTGGAGCTCCAGGGACCTCCAGGTCCCTGGGGGACCCCCAGGTGTAAAAAATGACCACATGTGCAAAAATGACCAAATGACCACCCCAACGGGGCTGCTCACAGGGAATTCCTGGGGACCACCCACTCCTGGTGCTCCAGAACGGATGCAAAAGTGGTGGCGCCCCCAGTGGAGGACCCCCTCCACTGCAGCTCATATAAAATGCCGTAACTCGGGCTAGGAGCGTCCGGGAGAGCCGCGGCCGGTACCTATTCGTCCGCCAAGGCAACGCGGAGACCCCACCCCTCATTTCTCACATGGCCCCCTTCTAGCGCCACCTGCAGGCCGATTTTTAAAACACATTTTTGGACACTGCTCCTACAGTTTTTGCCCTAAAATCACGCAAATCGCTACACAGTATGTCTACACTCATCCCATCAACATGAATCCGTCCCATATAGCGCCACCTTCAGGCCGATTTTTAAAAAACACATTTTTGGACACTGCTCCTACAGATGTTGCCCTAAAATCACGGAAATCACTACACAGCATGTCTACACTCATGTCATCAACATGGATCAGGAAGATTTTGGAAAAACCCATTTTTGCCCTATTTGTGGAGATAAGCGACCATCTCCCGATTAGGGAGTCTTACTGGTACTCCCTAAATATTTCTGCACCGCTCACTTCGCACGGGTGCGATTTCAGGTTCAGATTTCAGATTGTGAATACTAAACTGCTCATGTTGAATTCGGGCTATTTCATGGTTAGAACAGTTATTGATCGATCACGGCCATTTGATTGAAGACACACAAAGCATTATTATTATTATTATAGATTATTTAAAGAAAAACAAGGCTTGAAAATTGTCCACAATGTATCTCCCTAAATATATTTGCACCGCTCACTTCGCACGGGTGCGATTTTTTTAATGTAAGACATGAAGTGCAACCAAGTATGAACCATACTTGAGGAAGGGGGTCAAAGGGAGGGTGCTCAGTTGGACATTCCAGGCTCTGAAACGGTGACCTCTGCTTAATTTACTAATAAAGTTACAACCTCTGAAATACAACATGTAATTCATCCTGGAAGCTACAGTCAACAAAGGAGGGCCTTGATAAAACAGGAATACAATAGCATTATTGAGTAGGGCTGTCACGATTATGACATTTTACATGACGATTAATTGTCACACAAATAATTGCGATTAACAATTTAATTGTGTATTTGTCGTTGCCAATTACATTTCTTTTTGGCTTTTAGGCTTTTGAAGTTGCAAGCGTCATGGCAATCATGACACATAACTTAAATATACCAAAAAATTACTGACATATTTGACAATTTTATACTTAAAAAAGTAGCCGATCTACAAGCTCACAACGCATCGCGACGCGTTGTGAGCTTGTAGATCAGCTATTTCCACGACCACTACTTTTTTAAAGTGTTTGAAACTATATGAACATTTCTCAACATGGAAACGATTATGATTATGCAAAATAATTGCGATTACCTCAAATAATTGCGATTAGACGATTATGTAATAATTGTGACAGCCCTAATATTGAGAACAAATATACAGTACACACACACACACACACACACACACACACACACACACACAGATATATTTATTTATTTTTTAACTGAAGAGGAATATTGAGCAGTATGTCCTCTTTGAGTGAATAGAAGGAATTTTGTCAGGGAGCTAAGGAAGGATTTATGATTCCAGACGTGAGGATAGCATAGAGATGCTGTATCCTAGTAATGTAGTCTAATGTATTCAGATATTCATAAAATGCCTCCCAGCAACAATGCCTCTCAAAGCCTTCTGGTTAGTCAGTCAGTCAGTCAGTCAGTCAGCCAGCCAATTGCTTGGCCAGTCAGCCAGCCAGCGAGTCAGCCAATTAATTAAGCTAATCAACAACTCAGCTAGTCTGCCAAGCAGACAGTCAGTCAGTAAATAAGCAAAACAACCCAGTAAGCCACCGTTAGCAGCCCTGGTGGTATGAATTGTACTGGTCAGCATTTAGCAACATCGGGCCTCATAAAACACTGAATCCATTCACATCCACTGCCTACTTACGGTATCACATACGGTACTGTGTATTCATATGTGCGCGAGGGGGATTAAATGCAACTGGGGTGAGTACATTTTTGAGGTAGAGATGTGCTATCGGGATTTAGAAACGTGAACCTACTGGTGGTGCTCACTAACCCCACCCTTCCTCTGTGCGCAGGGAGCAGGGCATTAGATAATCCAATGCCCCCTCCTCTCTCCGCTCCTCTTCTTGTTATTTCACTGAACAGATGACCTCCATCCATATATGCTGTACTGTACATCCCTCTCTACATTACCCCTCCCCACCCCCCTCTATCCCTCCATCTCCTCCTCTCTGCATCCCTGCCTCGTTCTCTCCATCCTCCCCTTCCCTTCATTCTGCTGTTGGGGGAGGGGGGGAGGGGGGAGGGAGGGGGACAGGAGGAGAGGAGGAGGGGAGGAGAGAGGGATCAAAGTCATGGTGGAGTGTGTTTTCCCTGCCCTACTTTCAACACATCACACACACCATGTGGGCCACTGGCCTACAGCACCAAGGGCCTATACTCTGACTCTGAGTATGTGTGTGTGCGCACGCTCTAAGACGTGCAAACTCTGAGTGTGCGCTCATAACATGTAGTAGATGTAAAAGTGTGTACTGTATACTCTGTACTAAGTGTGTGTGTGCGCGCGTATGTGTGTGTGTGTGGGGTGGGGTGGGGTGGGGGGGCTGGGGGGGGTGATAACAGGAGTGTGTCCCTCAGGGTACAGAGAGGCAGGGAGGTAAACAGAGTTCTTCTCTCCACTGTACTGTACTGCAATATACTGTACTGACATGCTGTATTATACTATGGGGCAGCAGTGGCTCAGAGGTAGAGAAACCGTCATTAGAACACAGGAGGGATTCCCGGTTCGATCCCGGGCTCCCCCAGAGTTAGTGTCGAAGAGTCCTTGAGCAAGACTCTGAACCCCTAGTTGCTCCCGGTGAGCAGGTTGGTGCCTTGCATGGTTTCCTCCGCCATCGGTGTATGAATGTGTGTAGTGAATGTAATGCACAATCTCACAATGTAAAGCGCCTCGGATAAAGGCGCTATATAAATGCATTATTAACCATTTACCATTATACTACCAGTAGTAAGACGCCTAAAGGGCGAGGTCGCGCAGGACGGATTCATTTGCAAGTGTGATAGAGTTGCGGTTACTTATTTAAGTTGGACAAAATGTGGACAAAATATTTTACCAAATATGGATATGACTGACTTCTGACATCATAGATGTCTTATGTTATAGACCACATGAGACTCCATAATATGTCCATATAGTATTGGCATTCCAAGCTATGGGATTAATATTGATGATCAGGGATCTCCATATATGGGCATACAAGGGACAAGGACGGAATGTGATACAACAATGTGATGTCACAACAACAATGTGATGTCATAGGTCAGCTATAGACATATATGGAGATCAGGGATCTCCATATATGGGCATACAATGGGCATACAAGGGACAAGGACGGAATGTGATGTCACAATGTGATGTCACAACAGGTCAGCAGCTATAGACATTGAGGCGTTACAGACAAGATACGGACAAGATGTGATGGGTTTCATACTTAACTGTGACATACGGTCGCAATAATGTACTGTATTGGTACGATACTGTACTGCATGGGTCTTCAACCCTAACCCTAGTTAAGTTTCCATATTCTGAGAACTTTAGCCGAAAATAGCAGATCTACAAGCTCACAACGCCTCGCAGCAAAGAGCTTTGGTATAGAGGGGAAAAAGAGCACACTAAAGCCCTTTGCACACAGGACAGTTGCATTTTTTTCGTTTGCTGCATGAGTAAAACGCATTGGATTTGGTGTGCAATGCTGTGCGGAATCGGCGCTGCGGATCCCAAAAGGAGTCTTATCCGTGCGGATAAACGCGCCTGTGTGCAAAGGGCTTTAGTACAGAGTGAAAGGTCAAGTTTATTAAGTATTGACGGTTCAAGTGGTTAAATATCTGAAAACACAAAATGACATGAATCCAAAATACACTGATGATTGTGCTGCCAAACGATGCAACTATATGAATCTATGAACAGGTTGAGGTTGTGGGGGCCCCTCCCTGCTTCATCTCTCTCTCAACTGAAGGGGCCTTGGCCTGAAAACGTTGAAGACCCCTGCTGTACTGACATGCTGTACTGTACTAATATTGTAATGTATAGTATCCTATACCTGCCAGCCTGTACTGCCAACCTGGCAGCCTGTCTGTTTACCATTGACGGTGTCATACCCGATGTATTCACATCTACTTGTACAGTACGTGACCGCCGGGTGCTTGAGAACAGTTGACGAGCTGAAACGCGCAGCGCTCCACATGCAGCCTCCACGTTATTTTCCAATCGCTCTCTTTTCAAAAACAGTTTGAAATGTTTATTTATTTATTTTTTCCTTCCCCGTTTCTCTGCCCACGCTTCTTCAAATGATTGTGGGTAAAAAAACAAACTGCTGGCTGTCAATGGCATTTTCTCCCTGCAGTGCCTTATTTACAACAACACGATATTCTGGGTAATGTTAAGCTCTTACTTGGGATTAGCTGTGTGTGTGCCTCAAATGTTCAAGATAATGTCACTATATACCAGGTATATTACGTATTCTTTCTTTTTTCTTTATAATGGGGGTAATCCGGATTTGTGTAAATGGGATCAAAACATTTTATTTTATTTTTTATCGTCTGCCAACTCAAAACCTGAACGTTCCAGTATACCAAAATATAATGGGATGCATGGTTTGTGTGTGTAAACACACATGACTCATTTTTGTGTGTAGGAATGATGATTTCAACAACCTGACAGTACAGTGCTCTGGGGTAATGCTGGGCAAGGATAATGAAGAATTATTTGAACAAAGTCAAATAAAAAATAGGCTCTAATGGTTACGGCATTAAATAGTCCTGTTGGCTGGCTCTAGAGTACGATAATAATGAACTTCAAATCTGTTCTGCGACATATTTAGGAGAGGATATCGCATTAGCTTTAGCTTGTATTTAAATGTTCTGTTTTTTTCATAGATTTATCCATGTCACTTAAGCCATGCACATTAAAATGTGATTCATATATCTGCTGTTATTATGCTGGATATGTTTCCCACCTGCCACCTATCCATTCCAATTTGACAGCAGAGGTTCTAAAAGTGGGAACACATAAACCTTTCGAAGTTTTCGAAAATAGCCAATCTACAAGTTCACAAAACTGTCTATAGAAACAACCCTTAAACTCTTTTTAGAGTCACTTCACAATCAATGAAAACACAGCCTATACTGCAAAATGTATATGTCAGTCATGTTTTTACAAATGCATAAATTAACATGGATAGTTTGACTCTCTTGGCAGTAGTGATTTCAGTGAACAACTCATTTCGTTCACGTTCACGGTAATGATCCGTTCAAAAGATCCGTTCACGTTCACTGTTCATAGCGCAATCGTCATGAACAACACTATCGCAGGAGCATTTTTATTACGTCGCGAGTACAACCCGCCCTCCCGTCCTGTGTGCCGGGGTCTATTAGGAGGAGGGGCCGTAGGTGTAAACGAAAGTGTAAACGACACATTTCAGGGATTTGAATCAATCGTTCAGGAGTCTTGGTAATGATTCGATTCTTATGAACGAATCACTCATGAACGACACATCACTACTTGGCAGCAGTAACTGTTTTACTACAGAGAGGCCAGAGATGAGTCACATCAACACTGCTGCTCTTGGCTGATAGCAAGTCTGGTTTGTCCGTGCACGAGTGCATGTTTGTGCGATTCAGTGTTTTAAAGTGTGGGTGTGTATTTGAGTGTCCGTCTACCTTTCATTCAATCACTGCAAGTATATATGCAGTCACTGTATGTACTGTATATGTATGTGTATTAGTAGCAGGTGTATGTGTGTGAGTTGTTTCTGCTTGAGCCTGTGTCGCACAGTATTATTTCCCTGTAGGACCACATTGTAGAAGTGAACAGTGAGAGGTTCCAGGGAGAATATAGCCTATGAGCTGACAGACATCTTAACTGTACGGTCTGAAATTGTGCAAGAGGAATGAGAGTATAGAAGCTTTCACCAGGAGTGTCACACCAAATGCTGGGCCCTGGGTACAGGGATTCACTCACATTTTGTGCTTTAACTATTGAAAAATAGCAGATATACAAGCACCGAGTAACGCGCTGCGAGCTTGTAGATCTGCTATTTTTGAAAAATCGTGAACATTTGTGCGGTCTGAATATTTCAAATCCTTCTAAGGTTTTTTGAAAAACCTATGTTTCTATGTCAGTGGTGCTCAAATATTTTCATGTGAAGGACCCCCAAAATGATATGTATTTGGCCACGGATCCCCATCTCAAAATATTTAGTTCCAGGTACCCCCCCAGAAGCAAAATTTGAGTTCCAGCGCAGCACTCGGTGCCGCGCTATGAGCTTGTATATCTGCTATTTTTCAATAGCTAAAGTATAAAATAATTAAGGCCCCTCCACCTTGGGCCCTAGTAACTCAGTACCACTTTTCCCCCCCTTGTGACGCCCCTGGCTTTCACTCTCTCCACGTCTTCTCTCTCCATACGGTACCTTCTCTCACCTGCCTGCCCGTGGCCCCTGTGGAGAGGCTCTGAGAGTGTCAGCTACATCTTTCTGTCATCCTCTGTCATTGCCCCATGTCTCCTGTGGGAGAGCTGCAGAGAGCTCCAGCAGAGAGAGATGCCCAGCCCTCGACTCCAGCTTACCCCAGAGAGGAGGCTCTCAGGCGGGGGAGGTCAGGAGCGCGAGGAGGGGGGGTGATAGTCTCTCTGGAGCTGCAGGGAGGGAGTGAGAGGACACTCCCTAGACAGGTCTGACAGGCAGCGGAGGGGCAATCTCTAGAGGACCTGGGCAGTAAGAGTAAGTAAGAGTAAGAGTGCTCTGTGGAGACACACAGAGCACTATTTGCGCACGTGCGCACACACACACACACACAGGAACAAACTAGACACATGTGGGTAGGCGATCTAAATACATATACTGCGTACATACATATACTGTACATGCATTCACAATGCCTGTGCACACGCTTTGTGCAGGACACAAGTACACACACACACACACACACACACACACACACACACACACACACACACACACACACACACACACACACACACACACACACACAATAAGGAACAAACTAGACACACATGTGTAGCACATGTGTAGGCGATCTACACACATGTAGTACATACGTGAATGCCTGTGCACACGCTTTGTGCAGTATGTACACACACACACACACACACACACACACACGCGCGCGTGCACACACACACACACACACACACACACACACACACACACACACACACACACACACACACACACACACACACACACACACACACACACACACACACACAGCAGGGCCCTTGCAGAGAGCAGCAGTATATAGGTTATCTCCCTTTATGCACTGTGCCTTTAGGTCAATACAGTGAGACAGACAGACGGACAGATAGAGAACAGATAGACGGTCAGCCAGTCACAGGACGTGTCCAAGGTTAGCTCCTATATAATGTAGCATTAGCCAGATAAATCCACAGTGACAGCCCTAGTCAAGGTTAGCTGTCTCTCTGTCAAACATGCTACATCTATCGACCGACTGCACGCTGGTCACATTTCATATTGGTGCTGTTAGATGGAGGGGGGAAATGACCTGACAAAGGAGTATTCTAGGAATAAACGGAATAATGTGTATTTCGTCGTTGTCGGGTGGAAACCTTGTATGTCCCAAAACCATTGGTTTTGCGTTTATCCTTTTCAAAATGATTTAAGATAGTGAAAATAGCTGATCTACCAGCACACAACGCTTGTGCTTGTAGTTCTGCTATTTTCACTCTTGTATGATGAAGCAGTGCTTTAATTTACGAAACAACCTACACATCCGAAACTAGGGAGTGTGTTGGTGCTGTTAGATGGGGTGGGGGGGAAATGACCTGACAAAGGAGTATTCTAGGAATGAACTGAATAATGTGTATTTCGTCGTTGTCGGGTGGAAATTGTATGTCCGAAATCATTGGTTTTGTGTTTATCCTTTTAAAATTTGTATCCTTTTAAGATAGTGAAAATAGAGCTTGTAGATCGTATATTTTCACTAGTTTTGTGCGACAGTCTTGTATGATGAAGCAGGGCTTTACTTTACGAAAAAAACGTATAAATCTGAAACTTGGGAGATACAAGGTTTCTGCCCGACAAGCGACGATTTCCTTGTTGATGCCTGCCTACGACGACACAAAGGATCAACATCTATTGACTGAGATATGAAGTTCATGACACTGAGGAAATATTCCTGCTTTGTGGAGCTCTCGTCCAATGACCCAACCGCCCCGATTGTCAGGATCCACCGCTAGACCCTGACCTTTGTGTTGAAAGCCACAGCACTGGGGTGACCCGCTGGGCTCAACCAATTAACTCACATGTTGAAGTAGGAAAAGCATGCCATCACCTGTCTATAGTATCTCTTTCCTGCCTCTCTCTCTCTGCTGTCTAATAAAACATGGTCTGTTTCACAATAAGAAGAACGTCTTGTAAATGCTGCCCGGGGAGGGGAGGGGAGGGGAGGGGAGGAGAGGAGAGGTTTTGTGGTCAGAGGCTCTTAACACAATGATTTATATGCTACTTCTTAGCTTGACATTGGGATGCGGTTGTGTGTGTGTGCGTGTGTGTGTGCGTGCGTGCGTGCGTGTGTGCGTGCGTGCGTGCGTGCGTGCGTGCGTGCGTGTGTGTGTGAATGAGAGAGAGAGAGAGAGAGAGAGAGAGAGAGAGAGAGAGATAGATGGGGGAGACAAATGGAGAGAAACAGATCGGGAGAGGGAATGAGGGTACTGAACCACTCCCCAAACAATTGAAGGTCTGAGACAGACAGACAGACAGACAGACAGACAGACAGACAGACAGACAGACAGAGCTGGAGCTAAATGGAGAGGGGGTGCTTGAGCGTGTCAAATTTGAGTGTACAGTATGTATAATGTGTGCATCTACGTCTGTCTGTGTGTGTGTGTGTGTGTGTGTGTGTGTGTGTGTGTGTGTGTGTGTGTGTGTGTGTGTGTGTGTGTGTGTGTATGTGTGTGTGTGTGTGTGTGTGTGTGTGTGTGTGTGTGTGTGTGTGTGTGTGTGTGTGTGTGTGTGTGTGCGTGTGTGTGTGTGTGTTTCCCGGGCCATCTGTTGTGACGGTGTGAGAGTGGTACTGCAGTTAGCTGTACTGACAGGCCTGCTAGCTGGAACAACCTCCAGCTGATATTAACAATGAGGGACAGAGCAGCCTGCAGGAAGCACTCAGTTCACTTATCAACCTGGCCTCTTCCTTAGTTTCCACTTTAAATTCACATTCTAGACGTTTGGAGCCGACGCTCCGGCCGAGAGCAAACTCACAGTGCAGTGTGTTGCTCAAGGACACACCGGCTGCAATGGGAATTGAACCTTTGGACATTTCTGTTTAAAAAAAAAAATAACCACACAATTTGTATAAATTAAATAGTCAATCTACAGGTTCACAATGTGTTACATCTGCTATTCTTTTTTTCTTTTTGTAAGATCTTTTTTTTTTTTTGAAAAACGGAGAGAGAAATGGGGAGAGACTAGGCCAGCGGGCGCCCCTACATCTGCTATTCTTGAAAATGATTTAATTATGATTCTCTGATTTTTCGCCTATGATGACGTGCCCATAACTGGGACGCCATTTTTAAAGTGGCCATAGTTAAAAAGTATCAGGCCACCAAACCGCATGGTCCGCTGCTGCAGTGGTCCGCCGTCTGGCCTACCGACCCACTAAGACTGTGACCTGCCACAGGCACTCACAAGCCTCAAGGCCTCGTTGTCAGCACACCTGCCTCGTTCTCAAACCTCATGGGATTTAGCGAGTCATGGACTTGTTGTAAAACATCGCACATATGCACATGTAACAATGTAAACAAAACAATGATGCCACACAGCAGGCTATGAGCACAGCATCTTACAGGTGTGTGTTCTGCTGTGCAAGAATGAAACAAAACACGAGCAGACAAACCACTGACAACTGTCTGGAACACTGCAACTGAAGCTAATACATGGGTCCTCAACCCTGATTGGATGAAATTGACTACCCACTTGACAACCTATTTTCAGTTTATTAAAGAGCTGCAGAGCTGAACAAACACTTTAGAACAAAATAAATCAACTACATTACACCTGTTCTGTGCACTGTGATGCACACATACTAAGGCTGGGCGATATTAGGAAAACCTTTGATATTCGATAACGTTGTTGAATACCTCGATATCGACATTACTCACGATATTAGTAAAAACAATTGCATTATATAGTTTTTAATGTTTTTCTGCTTTAGGTCCACTGCCGGCCTGCCTATACCCAGATAATGAATAGCAAATCAATGCATGCACACTGCACATACACATAGAATAAAGAAATGAAATGCCTTATTTCCATTTTCCAACAATGGCTTTTATTGAAATAACCACACCTGGTTACAGATGGGCTGCTTTTTTGCATGTGCTACGTGCATACATAGTGTGTCTGTTAATTCATTTGATATATACACCAATACCTCATTTCCAGCTGTCTTCGTCGATGTATACCTCGCATATTGATACCTCGATATCAATATTTTTTTCGATATAATGCCCAGCCTTAACACATACTGTATGTCTCTGTGTTAAAGACAGTGTTGCGTGCTGGGTGCTTCCATACACAGTGAAATCCTGCGTGTTAATTTAACCCTTTCTTTCCATCCACAATTGGCACCAAATGGACCTGTGGTCATTTAGTTCCGTTTGGATTTTAGAGTGTGTCTGGAGTGTGAAAAACACACTGACCTTTCAATGACAAGACCTTATATACTGTATACTGTCACCCATGTGGACACACACACACACACACACACACACACACACACACACACACACACACACACACACACACACG
>NC_137818.1:22704886-22714886 GCF_963921795.1 Nannobrachium achirus
CAGAGAGAGAGGCAGGCACGTGCACGCATACACATCAAAGGGGGCTTGAGCCCCAGCCCTTTTATCCGTCTGGAAAAAACGTGCCCTCTCCAGACCAGGAATGCAGTTTTTACTATGGTGAAAGAAATGCAAATGCACTCTTTCCATGCCACACCTTAAGGCAGCATTCAAGAGAATTGCCTTGTCCAAGCTCTCTTGAACTTGAATGCAGCATCTTATGTTGAAAGAATTGCCATCTCTGTGTAGAAATCAAGCATCCGAAAATAGCTGACCTTCAAGCTCACAACACGTCGCGGCGCGACGCGTTGTGGGCTTGGAGGTCTGCTATTTCCGATATTTTCACCAAAAGGCCCTTTTTAGAAATCTCAGCCCCTGTCTCCCTAACATTCTCTGCTCGTCCCCGGACAGAGGTACATAGAAAGGGGACATCATAAACTCTTACCGTCGTCCTCCTTGTGGGTGTTGTGGGGGCTGTGGCCTCTCATCCTCTCTCCTCCTCCTCTCTCTGCAGCTCCTCCTCCTCCTCCTCGGCTCCGCGGGCTCAGGTCAGACGCTGCTCCCTGCTCAGCCGCCAGCCATGCGGGCTCGCTCATCTCTGCCTCCTCGCTGCTCAGAGAACTCTCATCCTGAACACAAACCAAACCAAAACCAAAACATTTCAGTTCATGGTGCTTCGAGGCTGCTCACTGTTTACCGGATGCTGGTTGCTAACCACATGGACACACTAGAGCAGGGGTCTGGCAAATCTTTGTGTGATAGGATAATTCTTTTAAAATTAACAACTTGAAACCTCGCATCCCAATTCTGAGGAGAAGTTTAGCCATAAATAGCAGATCTACAAGCTCTCAAGCTCTTTTCAGTTTGTTTTTCTTAACGTTTCTGTATACATTTTGATAAATGTTGTGCAAACCAACCAGCATCTAAGTTAGAGTATCAAAGTTACCTTTCACTTTTTAGAGTCTACTGACACACAGACACCAATATACCAGACAACATTTAACACGACTTCCTCCTAAAAATTGCCACAGATTGCTCTCGGATGCACAGCACAGTGTTACTCTTGGGGACAATAAAGGTGAAATGAATTGATTGCGGAAACACGTGCTTCCCAACCGATACTACTTCAAATACACTGAGAGCAAGAATGGGGAGAGAGAGACATACATAGGCTGGTGGAATTTCAGTCGAGGGTAGGATTAAGTGTTAAGATTTTGCCATTTGTCTTTGCAAGACGACATGGAAAAATGAATAAGCTCTAACCCACTTAGAACACACGTCAACAATCACAAGAACCGGTTCAGAACTATAGAGAAACTAGAGACAAAGAAAATATGTGTGTGTGTGTGTGTGTGTGTGTGTGTGTGTGTGTGTGTGTGTGTGTGTTAGCATCCCCTAAAGCATCAGCTTGTGCTTGTTTAGCAGCCCCGGGAGAAGTCAAGAAAAAAGCTCAGCTGTCAAGGTATCCCCATAAACACTATAAACATTACAAACTCCAGTTAAATGCACTTGAACATGGCAGCTCAAATATCACTCAGTTTCACCGCTGGAGGCAGCAAGCAGTGAAACCTTGAGGAACGCTACACTGCAAAGTAATTATTCATTATTTAACAACGCGACCACAGTGTCCCCAGTGACAGTCATCAGTCATCAGAAGCAGGGAAGTGTGTTTTCAATGAGTCCAACGTGGCGTTTGAAGTCGAAAGGGCTTATTTAAGAGAGGGATCAAATGAATATCACATATCTAAAAATAAGGAATCGAGCAACTTAATAACTGTCTGGGGTACACACGAAAGTCAGACTAAAATAAGTAACCCAAGTGTTCTAAAGTGGAAAATAAACAATCTACAGTACAGGTACAAGCTACTGTATAATGAGATCTGCACTTTTTTTTTCTTTTTTTTTTTGGTTTCAACTATAATTCAACTATGTTTTTTGTGAGGGTACATGGGACATGTACAGGGACATGGGGAGAACATGCAAATTCCACACAGAAAGGCCCTTTCGCCAACCCCACCTACGTACTGTATGGGTACTGATGACGCGGAGGAGGGAACACGCCACCAGCGCCCACAGCTCCCCCAGCGGGAATCGAACCCGGGACCTTCTAGCTGTGAGGCAACAGCACTACCATGCCCCCCAGGTTGAAGTGCTTTAAAATCAGGACACATTGGCTGCATAATTGCCGATACCAATGTCTTCAAAAAAGTCTAATAATGGTCAATATGTCAGCCAAACATATATACATACAGTATGGGTCGGGCTGTACCTGCTAGACTGTTTGATAGAGAAGTGAAACCACAGCATTTAGCTGATTTATCCATCGTGTTTCTCTCATACACCTTGCTGTATCAACAATGTACACTTTTCTATGGGTACCACAAGAGCTGATTATACGCACGCACGACACGCACAAGCGCGCGCACGCACACACACACACACACACACACACACACACACACACACACACACACACACACACACACACACACACACACACACACACACACACACACACACACACACACACACACACAAACACAGGCCCCTGTCAATCAGCCTGCCCCCATGCTGACTGCCCGGCGTGTCGTCCTATTGGTTAGTCTGTCTCCATGGCAAATTGGCCTGTTCATTATTGATACTGCCTTGACATACTCACAGACAGAGAGACAATCAGACAGACAGACAGACAGACAGACAGACAGACAGACAGACAGAGGGATTGACAGACAGACAGACATACTGTAGAGCTAGATGTACAGATAAGCAGAATACAGAAGATAGACACGGGGAAACAGACAGAAAAGCAGCATAACCAGACCATCATCACACAGGGTGAACTTATAACAAATATAGCAGAGATTTTCCTGGTGACGTTACTTCTTATTTGATAACCATATGTCAGTGTTAATGCTGAGAAGGGCTGCATCATGTGCTGCATAATTCATCAGTGTGTTTGCGGTGAACAGATAGTTAGCCATTAATGAGCATGGCTCTGAAACCAGATAGATTACAGGCTAAAAGGACTAAACGAACAGCTATAGACAGAGGGACATTAGACCAAAGGACTAAACGAACAGCTATAGACAGAGGGACATTAGACCAAAGGACTAAACGAACAGCTATAGACAGAGGGACATTAGACCAGAGGACTAAACGAACAGCTATAGACAGAGGGACATTAGACCAGAGGACTAAACGAACAGCTATAGACAGAGGGACATTAGACCAAAGGACTAAACGAACAGCTATAGACAGAGGGACATTAGACCAACGGACTAAGCGAACAGCTATAGACAGAGGGACATTAGACCAGAGGACTAAACGAACAGCTATAGACAGAGGGACATTAGACCAAAGGACTAAACGAACAGCTATAGACAGAGGGACCTTAGACCAGCGGTTCCCAAACATGGAGTCGGGACCCATTTGTGGGTCATGGACACATTTTTATGGGTCGCCGGTAAAATATCCCTTTTTTCCTGTTTCCTACATTTATTTATTCAATATTATTTAAAAACTTTTGTAACTTCGATTGTAACTGTTCCTATTCATCCCATTCATAAAAAAGAATCTATACATACCTACCTACCGATCAATTGTTGATAATTCCCCATCATATTCTGCACATTCATGCTAAAACCTTAACTATTATTTTCTTAAAGCTGTAGTAGTAGTACTAGTATATAAACTAATATTTTCAAAAATAAATAGGGGCCTAATGATAATAATCCAACAGCCTGTTTGCATATTCACAGTTCGGGACCAATGCACGCATTTGCTAAGAAACTTCCTTGTTATTTGTGCACACAGTTGGGTACCTCTTTCTTGTAGAAATTATTCTTGGAGTGAAATTGTAATTAGAAACCGTTTTAATTGAGACATGATATATGATTTTCATAAAAACAATAAGGCATGTTGAGTCTCTGCTCTCTATGATTCCAGCGGCTGGTCCCTGTGGCAGCTCTGACCCATATCTGTCTATTGCTGTAAGAAAGATCATCTGAGGAAGAGTTTCCCTTCCTCAGTCACTGCAGATTAGCCTCCATACAACAGCCAGCAAAAATCAGACAGTCAGCAAACCAGACAATCAGCCAGTCAGGCCTGCCAGTCAACTGGCAGATTAGCCAGTGATCAATCCAACCAGTACGCAGGGGTATCACACCAGATTCTGGGCCCTGAGTATTGGGTTAGGGTTAGGGGATATGTATTTGGCCAGGGACCTCCATGTCAAAATATTTAGTTCCAGGGACCCCACAGAAGCAAAATTTGAGTTACAAATGTTCGCATAAAAAAATACATACCGTATACCGGTATTCAAAGATTTGCACACTTTTTCATGACTTTTCAAAAACAGCAGATCTATAAGCTCGCAGCGCGGCACTCTGTGCCGTGCTGTGAGCTTGTAGATCTGCTATTTTTCAGGCCCCTCCACCTTGGGTTGGGCCCTAGTAACTCAGTCCCCCCCCCCCCCCCCCCCTTGTGACGCCCCTGACAACAGCCAGCAAAAAACAGACAGTCAGCAAACCAGACAATCAGCCAGTCAGGCCTGCCAGTCAACTGGCAGATTAGCCAGTGATCAACCTGTAAGTCAGCCAAACGGCTACCCAGCCAATAAGTTAGTCAGCCAGCCAGCCATGAGATACGCAAAGGCTAGGTACCCCGGCCCCACACACACACACACACTCACACGCAGAGATTTACATAATAATGTACACAAATCTTGAAAATCTGAGAACCACTGTTCTAGGGAGATTCAAGGCATGTGAGTCGCTGTGTCTTACTAACAACATGTCAGATGAGTAGCATTTTAATATGCTACAGTAACTGTCAAATCATTAACATATCACTATTGCACTCTGTGACGGAATGTTTAATTGTCCAACACATGACATGAAATGACAGAGCTGCAAACAGGCGGAGGACATCGGCTGTGACAATGTTTGCTTTTACAGTATATGTTTCCCTTTTTAATTACATCTAGGAAATGTCCTATAATAAAAGCATGGGAAATGCCTGACATGCAATCTCCTGGATATGTACATGAAATGTACATGAATGTACAGGATATAACAAGATTCAGACATGATGTCACTTGACCCCTTAGAGCCATACATCATTAAAGAAAAACTGTCACGCCCCTGAAGCCAGCACACTGTTGGTCTTACTCAAGGAAGTCAGTGTCATTCACCTGGTGTTGTTGTAATTTTTTGTTGTAACGAAAGACAGGTTCGACCTGTTTTTTTAGGGCTTGGTGATAAAACAACCTCAAGAGTGGTAATATAGAGTAACATACAGTATTATTAATCATTATAGTGATCACTGGCGATTTATTGGCCAGCCCATATAGTCTATTGATTAACAGATTTTTATTTATTTATTTATTTTTTGCATGTGTTTTTTTTTGTTTTCCTTTTTTATGGCAAAATCCCCCCCGTTGACTGAGGCTAAAATCGCCTATGATAATGATCATATTTTTGCGATGTGGATAAAGGCAATCAACAACCTAACCCAAAAGGCAATTAACTACCTAATAAGTATTTAATGATTTTGATCAACAACAGAAGAAAGAGGAGAGATAAGAGCCAAGCAGAACGATAGAAGGGAGTTTTGTCTTCAAGGCAATGGTATGACTAGGCGAGGAAGATAGAGAGAGAGAGAGAGAGAGAGAGAGAGAGAGAGAGAGAGAGAGAGAGAGAGAGAGAGAAACCAGGTTGGGGGGGGGGGGGGGGGGGTGGAAGCTTCTTTCAGCTTTTGACTAAAGGCTGATTACAGTTCTGCCTATCAACAAAAACCTGCATCCCAAAGTAAAAAATCTACCCAATGGTGGGTGAAAAGGTTCCAGGCCAGGCTACACATTTTCACATCATCAAGGGTACCAACGTAGCTATGTAATTTCAAAAAGAAACCCATAAAAATGTTCAATAGTGTCACATGTAAATCGACTGGTGGGGATTGAGATGCACTCTGTGAAAGAGAAAATAGGCATTAAAGAATTGAAATTGAGGTTAAATGCGAGTGCTAGCGGGTGGCAATTGCAATCCCCAAAGAACCCCAAATGATGCCCCTGTACCAAAGTCTTTATGTGTATGGTGGTCAAATAAAACTAAGAGTGTTAATCAAGTCCAAGCAGATAGAAAGAAGAAAGGCTAGTTAATTTACCAGAACCAGGCACACAAATCAACCCAGAGCCAATGATCTAATGAGACCTTGCTTTAATCTCCTCTTAATTCTTTTTCAATTACACCCTCCTCCCATCGCCCACATTAGCTCATTTTCAATTATCATTTAATCTGAAGACTGTAATAGCTGGTTAGCCTACATCTCTTTGTTGAGTGGGAGAAAAAAGAATTGGGGGAAGGAGAGGAATCCATGTTAGACCAGTGGCATTTTCATGTTGAGGACCCCCAAATAAATAGGTATTTGACTGCGGCTCCCCATTTGAAAATAAGTTTGTGCCAGGGACACCAAATAATAGTGTTAAGATTTTTTGTAAATAGCAGATCTACAAGTTCACAAGTGAGCTTTTACATTATGTATGTATATAGGTTTAAAGTGGTTAAAGTGATTTTGCTACAGCAAAATGAAGCAGCGCCTCGCAGTGAGCTTGTAGATCTTCTATTTTCGGGAAAAGAGGTTTGGTGTAGAGGGCAAAGAGAGCACTAAGTACAGAGTAAAAGGTCAGGTTTATTAAGTATTGACGGTTCATGTGGTTAAATATCTGAAAACACAAATTGACATGAATCTAACATACACTGATAATTGTGCTGTCAAACAATTAAACTATATGGAATCTATGGACAGGTTGTGGGGGTCCCTGCTTCATCTCTCTCTCAACTATAGGGGTCCCTGCTTCATCTCTCTCTCAACTAAGAGGTCCCTGCTTCATCTCTCTCTCAACTAAGGGGTCCCTGCTTCATCTCTCTCTCAACTAAGGGGTCCCTGCTTCATCTCTCTCTCAACTAAGGAGTCCTTTGCCTGAAAACGTTGAAGACCCCTGGTCTAATTGTTAAATATCATCGACCAGCGTTGAAAACAAAGACAAATATTGGAGCTGTGCTATGGCTTTCCAATACGCAGGATGTGATGTAAGTGTTAGGTCAGAGGAGACGCAGAGCAGAGGGATCCATCTTACACCAGTGGGAGCTGCTGGATGTTGCAATGGGTTGTTCTACTGGTTTCCCTCTGCTGTCTCCTCTCTGCAGCCTTTCATCATCGCTGCTTTGCTTTCATCCTCATCTCTCTCTCCTCCTCATCTTTCCCCCATGAAACCTCTCCCCACTGCCTTCTCCTTTCTGTTCTCCACACAACATCCTTCCTCTAGCCCTCCTGTCTCCTGCTCTCCTCTCCTGTGTCCTCCCTACGCGTGATTCCTAAACCCACCAGGATTGAGTTAAGACCCGCCTCCTCTCGATAATCTTAAATGAAAGTGCCCATGAACGTTAGTGCTGCTCGCTCAAGTGCAAAGTACCTAGGCCTACTACCTACTGATCCATTACAATAATACACACAGCATAATAGGCCCAAAGCCATATCCAAACCATAACAATTTAACTGATAATCAGTAAGAGTTTTTATTTTGAGCACTGTAGTGACAAATTAATAGCTTTCTCAGTACTCTTTAGCAAAGTTACAAAGTTTTCCCTTTATTAAGCACAGTACAATTAAGTCAGTTTCAAGTTTTTTTTAGCACATTTTATTTTGAGCACTGTTGTGAGAAATTAATAGTTGTGCATTGTGCAAATGCAGGCTTTTCTCAAGTACAAGTCTTCATGCCTCTGACTTTATCCACCCTCCATGTGTCAGGCAGGGATTTCAGCCACTCCTGGAAGTCCTCGCGTTTCCGCGAGGCGGGTCTTAACTCAAGCCTGGTGGGTTTAGGAATCACGCCCTCCCTACTCTCCTATCCGCTCCCTGCTCCTTTCCCCTCCCCTCCCCTCCCCTCGCCTCCCCTCCCCCCCTCCTCCAGTCAGTGATCCAGGTAGCGTGCAGCAGCTTTGTATTGGTGTGCATGTGATGCTTATTAATGGTCTCAGTAATGAGCAGGCATCATCTGCATACTGATGAGAGAACCTCCTCCCTGACTTACAGATGTACGCACGCGCACGCACACACACACACACACACACACACACACACACACACACACACACAGGAGTTACAATGGTCTGACCAACTCAATAACACATCTCTATAGGCTGGGCTACGGAATATAGGTTTTCACGCACGCACGCACGCACGCACGCACGCAGGTGGATCAAGTTCCGAGAAGAGAAGAGAAGAGAAGAGAAGAGAAGAGAAGAGAAGAGAAGAGAAGAGTGATCAAACTGTTTCTATATGGATGTCATCATGTTGAAGTTGTATTGGTCCATCTTTTAATGCACTATAACACATGTAATTCTCTGCTCTTCCTAAACAAATGAGCAAACTTGAGCTGATTGAGAAACCTAAATGTAGAAGTATTGTTTAAAGAACAGATTGAGCGCGTCAGTCACAAGACGAGGTCAAAGTTTGGTCAAGCTGTCCACAATGGATGAATGCATTGGAATGATTGGAAAGACATCGTTGGCTGGAATTACCCTGAGGGTGAGAGCGATCTGTTTTGCCTTGGATCAATCAATTTAGTCCAACTCTGAAGCCAATCTTATTCTGTAAATTTGACATCAAAACCATTTCTGGTTAACAATGTCTTTATTTATCACATTCTTTGACGCTCTGGCAATGCAGCAACATTCACGAAAATAGATATTATTATTTTGAATTGAATTAAGAACCAGCAAAAGTGCTCCTCTGAGCACAGGTCTCCGGCTCACCACCAGGTCAGATATCGCAATTCAGCAATCAGGATGGAATATCGGACAGATCCGCCTTGATCACTTGACTAGAGGAATGTGCGTGCAAGGTTTCACCGCAATGAGACGCTGCGTTCATGATTTGCGGCATTTTGTGCAAAATGTGCCACTGCTGCTAACTTTAGATGTTACTCTTAGCCAATCATGATGGAATATGAAAAATAAAACAGATCCATCTTGATCACACAACTATAGAGATTATGTGTACCGATTTGTGTGAAATCTGTAGGAGACGGAGTACTGTCCAAAAAATGTTTTCTGCACAAATCGGCCTCCTGGTGGAGCTATAACAGGTCCATGTGAAAGATTTGGGGCAGAGGTTCTGCTCTGGCATCCAGGGAGTGTGTGTGCACAGTTTCACTGCAAGAAAGCCAACGCAGCCGGGGATTAGCAGTTCACAGACGGACGGACGGACAGACAGACAGACAGACAGACAGACAGACAGGGTGCAAAACATAGTCTCGGCCATGCTTTTCGGCCTTCCAACTGCTAACCTGCATTATATACAGGGATGGAGACAAAGTACAGCACAGTATGTATACCCCAAACTGGCTCTTCAAAACAATGATGATGATAATGATGCTAATGATGATGATGAAGTTACACACAACAGTACTAATAAGACTCCTCAGGGCGACAAGCGACACCATGTCTTGGCCATCTGGGCAGTGATGTATATCGGACCAGTTACCCATATATGGAGACCCCTGGTACCCATATATGGAGATCCATGTACTGTATAAGGAGATATGCCGTGAGAGCCCAAACATGGTTACTCAGTTATTTGTTATGTGAAAGTCCTATAATGTCTATGACATCTGACATCATACCCTTTTATGCCCATACATGGAGATCCCTGTCTGTAGAACCAGCCACACAGATATGGGTTGTCTTGGCCATCTGTCTTGGCCATATATGGATTCTGTTAGTGTGGTATGTGGCCGATGTGGCCTCCATATATGGGCATTCCCATATGAGGTCCTGTTAGATATCCAAAGGCTTAATATTGATGATATCAGAGAACTCCATACAGTATAATATGGGCATAAAAGGGGTTATGTTAGTGTCACTGTGAAGCCAGAGCGTGATGTCAGAGCAGCAAACCCATAGGCCGTAAAAATGTGTACACGTCCGGACAGACGTACTGTATA
>NC_137818.1:22717386-22719886 GCF_963921795.1 Nannobrachium achirus
CCAAAATACACAGGAAGAGAACAGATAGGAGGAGAAATTGCCTCCATTCTCCAGAGAGCTGTACCACACTTTCTCCCCCCCACCCCGACACTCCTAACAGCAGGAGGGTTGGATATGGGCAGCTCTGAATGAGATCGTCTACATGGTAATCCTTAATGTTCATTTATCCATGTCTACCTCTGAGAATATAGGCCTACAAATGTCACCAAATGGACCCCCGCAGTTTACAGTATTCCTCTCTACAATAAGCTTTACTGTACCCACTATGGTTGGGGAATGGCTGGGGAGGACTCGGCCTGTGATTGGCTGAGACAGGGGGCAAGTGAGCGTTCATTTAGCTTGACGCGATGAACCGATTCCATCCACCGCGGCTTGTTTGCTTGGAACGGCGCGCTCAAAAGACGCACGCGGCCAGCGGCTCCTCACCCCGGGCACTTTGGCACGGCGAGCGAGCCTTTAAGCACTCGCTGTCGGCAAGCATGCCTTGTCGAGGTGACAAAAAAATAACAAGTGCTCCTCCTTTCCAACCACCATAGCAGGGAAAACAATACAGCCCACAGTAAACCCTGGTCATCTGTCCTCTCACATCCATTAGCTGAGCTGCAGGAAGCAGAGGCACTAACAGGACACATCCATGGGCCAACGAACAGGAGGTGGAGGCTCCAAATCACGTTACACATACAGTATGATGTCACGTCAAGAATTACGAGAAATCAACCGAACCATGAACAAACCATGTTACAGACAGTGATGTAATTAGTTCAAAACACACTGCCAAGATATCATGCACCAAGTCCCACGTTCAAATTAGGGTAGGTGTTACTTCATATAACAGTCATTGGAAATCAATAACCGCTTCCAATGAGATACCTGCTCTGCTGTTAGAAGGAAACCGGCGCCAGCTCTGACTAAATCACAGGTTTCAAACTACCAGCATGAATAGAATACTATGACAGCATTTGTGCCTTTCAGCACACATGCACGCATAGAGGCTTGCCTGGCTGTGACCTTAAATGAGTTTTGACTTCCTTAGATTAACGATAGATGGATATGGTTCAAAGTGTTTATTGTTACATGCAAATGCAATGCAGCAAAATTACACATACAGAAATTCTTGTGATAGGCCCTTTCAAAGACGTAACGAGCTACATTTTAGAGATATCGTGACATTTTGTATGCACGTGAAATTGTGATCATTTTGAAAGTGAAATTAATTAAGAGGGTTTGGGCGAATGTGTTTTCTTATATGTGTCTCTTCATAGATCGCAGCGAAACCCACACATCAACACACAATTTCACGGCAACATATAATAACACACACTAATTAGCTCACTGAGGATGGACATTTTTTGCAATGTGGGGGGTGTCCATGCGCCTCAGGCAACACACTGCCTCTTTGTGCTCTTTCTTTGTTTTACAGAGAGAGAGAGAGAGAGAGAGAGAGAGAGAGAGAGAGAGAGAGAGAGAGAGAGAGAGAGAGAGAGAGAGAGAGACATGGAATCTATTTACCTACAGTGGGCCTTAAATTGGTTTGCACATCCTGATTTGCACTGAAAATCAACGCTCTACAAGCTCACGGCGTGTTGCAGCCCGGCATGCTGCGAGCTTGTAGATCAGCTGTTTTCATGGCGAGATGCAACAAAATCAGGCGTATCCCCCTCCGCTGTGTTCATGCATCCATCGACCTATACCCAACCCCCCACCAATGTGTTCACGTATCAATCTACTAGGGGTGTAACGATATAGTAACCGAATCGAAACATCGATTTTAATTTGCAATGATCTACTATATCGCTTGTAAACGCATAATATCGTACCGTTTTGGCTTTGTATCGTATCGTATTGTTTTAAAATGCGGTAATCGGTATCGAATCGTTTTGCAATGCAAATAATTGATTGTATGGAAACTTGTCCCTTGTCCCTTGTATTTAGCAATTTTTAGAGGGAAAATGAAAAAGAGGGGTCTAATAATTACCTTTCCATTCCATATAGCTACTCTTGGTCTATCGATAAATGTGTGTAATCTCTCGGTTCATGTCTAGGTGGGTTTGTCCATATGTGTTGAAATAGAATGTCCATGTATTTGCTAGATAATCACAGCATATACTTCCATAATAATAGATTTTGAACACGTTTTAGACAGATTTAATTTCTTTGCTAAATAGTTACTATATCAATTTTAAATCATTGAATCGAATCGTATCGCCATGAATGAACCAATATCATCCGCGTATCGTATCGCTGTTCAAATGTATCGTTACATCCTTACAATCTACATATGAATACTTTTAAACCTATACATACACGCAGCTACGCCTCCATCGATCTGTCATTCATCCATACACCTCCTCACCCCGCCCACCCACGCACTCATTCCGTCATCTATCCATTCCATGCATACGTACACCCATATGCATCCATTATGCACCCATCAACTTTCCATCTAGCCATCCCTCTATCTGTCCATTGGTACCTCCAGCAGCAGACCTCTAATTACACC
>NC_137818.1:22729886-22754886 GCF_963921795.1 Nannobrachium achirus
CCACAAGTATGACGATTAACCCCTTTTCCCCAGCAGGAAGCAATCCCAGGAACACACAGCAGGGATTAGTGAAGGCAAAGGTCACCGTGGGACCAAACTAGTTTCACCCTGCTACAGCACCACGCCGCAGCGCTGAGGGGCTCCACGGAGGACAATGTGACTGTGAAAACTGATTCTAGACCAGGGGTCTTCAACGTTTTCAGGCCAAGGACCCCTTAGCTGAGAGAGAGATAAAGCAGGGACCCCCACTACACATTGTATACAATTGTGTTGCAGATTAAGAATGTTCATGGATTTAGACAGCGTAGACTTGTTTGACAGCACTATCATCAGTGTAGGTTGTTGGTTTAATGTGTATTTTTGGAGCGGTGAAAGCGCTCCCAATAGACAGGTATGTCTGTGGCTGGCTGGCTATGTGGCTGGCTGGCTGGCTGGCTGGCTGGCTGGGTATGTCTGTAGCCTGGCAATACCTTGAGTGGCCACACAAGTTAAAGGAGGGGCGCTGTTGTGCAGGCACAACACACACACACACACACACACACACACACACACACACACACACACACACACACACACACACACAGATTCACACACAGATTCACCGCTCCACTTCGAACCGAGGTTTGATTTTAGACATTGAACCACTTGAAGCGTCAATACTTATTCTCCTCTTCTTTTCCCTCTTAACCAAACCTCTTTGCCAACAATAGCAGATCTACAAGCTCACAACTAGTGTAGAAAAAATAAAGTTCTTATCACACAGATTTGGAGGACCCCCTGTAGTAACTCTGAGGAACCCCTGTTGAAGATCCCTGTTCTAGACGATTCCTTCTAGGAACTGTACACCGGCGACTCCTCGCTCATATTTCTGTATTCATTCATCGGTGGCGAAGAAGAAAAGCCACAACTGCTAGAAAACAAAGCGAAATTAAAAGGAATTCATTATATTTCAGAAACTCTATACTAAAAAACCCATTAATCAGAGTAAATAATATATGAGAACAATTACATGGTATCACACAGGTTAATGTAAATAAGGACTAGATACAGAATGTGAACATAAAAAAATACATCTACCGCCAACCACCATCTAAACGACATATTCCATTTATCCTGCACATACTACCGGTAGTTTGGGGGAAATGAAATGATGAAATCTCTCACTGCTGGTTTGCCTAAACAGTAAAATCCTCAGAGTTAATGTATCTATTTGTAACTCAGAGAGTGTACAAATGGAACCAAGTGGACCCTTACAGTCCATTTGGTTCCATTTGTACACGCTCAGAGTTAAATGAACACTGTGTATTTATCACCTCCAGTCAGTGATAGTGCAACTCAGTGAAACTCCTGAAGTCAACACTACCTAAGGGGACAGCTATAATGACACTACGATGACACAGGAGCCTCTTGTTGCCAGGAAACATTTGAATTGATTTTTGATCCCGTGACTCATTATGAGTGCTCATTGCTGGAAGCGTTCTGCACCGTTCCCAAATTCCATTTTGATACGCTGAGAGGAAGAGTTTTAAAGATATGCTCTGAGCTGCAGTCGGGGATCGAACCAGATACATTCTTGTTACAGGACAGTCTACTATGCGACTGTGCCGCCTCCCCCCCCACCCCCCCCACACACACACACACACGTGCCACCCGCCGCTCCTACAGACAATTGGCTCTTATGCGGCGCCTGGCTCCTGGCCGGACTGAATAAGTGAGCCATCATGTTCAACAGATTGACTTGTCTGTCTGTGAGTTGCCTGCCTCCCAAATGACCAGAGCTGACTATCAGTCTGTCATATTATGTGTCAGAGAGAGAGAGAGTTAGAGAGAGAAAAGGTTTAGAGAGAGAGAGAGAGAGAGAGAGAGAGAGAGAGAGAGAGAGAGAGAGAGAGAGAGAGTTATAGCGCTGCACTGACAGAGTGAGATTGAAAGAGTGCATAAGATTGAAAGAGTGACAGCAAGCCAGAGAGACGGGGAGAAGGGAGAGACACAGAGAGAGAGAGAGAGAAAGTACACACTCCAGACTATAGAAAAGTAGAGGACAATGGGGGAGGAGGAGTGCGTGACGTGAGGGAGATGAGAGAAGTCATAGAGGAGCAGAGCTTTGCTCCAGTATTACAAAGCACATCTCTGTTGGGATGCTGTGGTTCCGCTGGCTGAGCACTGCGCACACACGCACACACGCACACGCACACACACACACACACACACACACACACACACACACACACACACACACACACACAGAGCGCCATGCCTGCCAGGCATTACTAGTCCACCACAGAGCAGCAGAGTCATAGTGATTGGTTGTCATGAAGGGTGTCGTGGGGTGTTTATATAATTAAAATGTATTTATTGCATTCATTTATTTACATTGCATGTGTGTGAATGTTACAGTACATTCTCAAATTTGACATGGTTTTGGAGATTCTTTAGGACAAATAATGCTGAGAACATCATGTCATACAGACAGTAATGTAGATTCATTCAGAATTCTGAAGGAATTCATTCAGAAGACACAGCATCTACATCTCAAACGGTATACCAGGTAAATCGTGGGGAACCTGTTTTAAGAGCTTTATGAAGAAGCATTTAAATATATTACTAGTAAGACAGTGATGTGTCAAGGGAACCAACCCATAGACTGTAAAAATGTGTACACACACAGAGACAAGCCATGACATTTCTCATGGTAAACTGCGACCTTCAGTCGCAATAACAGCATGATACTTCGATCATATAGGCAAAAAAGAAGAAGAAAAAAGTATGAATTATGGTTCCAAAAACATGTTTACATTATTGGTGCAGTAAAGATGTGATAGATTTACTATAGCTTAAGTGGAAAGCTTAAACTGTAGCAACAAATTGATACTTGGAGTAAGCCCATTAATAAATGGATTATTACACTAAACCTACAGTACATAACATCTGACATTACTGGCCCACAATACACTTACTGTAAAACATATAGTAGACCTTTAAGTTATCTGGACAGAACAATTTGTTTGTATTTGGGATTATGGTGTCATCTTTGGTAGATTAGCCCTGTTCCTCATCTTAATCCCAAGGAAGGCCGGTGATGAACCAGCCAATATAGAAGGCAGAGTTGACCAGAGTTGAATAGAATACGCACGTCACTTTTGGTTGAGGTGCTGGGTTGGAAAGTAACATGAAGAAAAATAATAAGAATCACAATAAACCTGCACACTCAGTGTGTGTGTGTGTGTGTGTGTGTGTGTGTGTGTGTGTGTGTGTGTGTGTGTGTGTGTGTGTGTGTGTGTGTGTGTGAGAGTGTAGGTTTGTCTGTGGGTTTATTCTTTTTCTTCAGAGTTGAACAAATAAAAATCTAATGCCCTGTCCATAGCAACAATATCACTCAAGCGCTGAGCGGCCAGTTTTTCTGCCTAGTCTCCGTTTTCTTTTATCTCTGCCAGTGTCTGAACAAAACTTGTCCACGCGTCCGTGGAACAGCGATTTGCTCTCACGATTTGCTCTCACAGACACAAACAAATCTGTCCATAAGAGGAGAAGTCTGCGCACTTCAGCCAGCAGTTCGTAGAAGGGCTCATCGGTGCTCAACAGACTGCATCAGAGAGAATAATACCATGGGCACTTCAGGAGAGACTACCCAAATAAAATACTGGAGCACTCCACTGGTCAGCACGCAGGGGTGTCACACCAAATTCTGGGCCCTGGGTAAAAGGATTCCCTGCGGGGCCCCCCATGAACTGGGAACGCATTATTTTGTGCTTTAACTATTGAAAAATAGCAGATATACAAGGACCCCCATCTCAAAATATTTCGTTCCAGGGACCCCCCAGAAGCAAAGTTTGAGTTACAAATGTACGCTTAAAAGATTTAAACACATTTTAAAAAATAGCTAAAGTATAAAATAATTAAGGCCCCCTCCACCTTTGGGCCCTAGTAACTCAGTCCCACTCCCCCGCCCCCCTTGTGACACCCCTGTCAGCACGTTCTTTATTTTTCAGGGGTCAGGGCTGACTGTCCACTGCGATTTCTTTTCTGGAGTGAGACCATCCGAGCCTTGCACTGTGATGCTGGCTGTTGGAACCTCTGTGTCAATGTGGAGGATCCACAGGGTCAAGATGGCTGACCCCTTCCACGGCTCCATCAGAGATTCTTCCTGAGTTCCTGCTCTTTCCTCTTTTTTTATCCTCACGGATCTGTGGCAAGCCTTGTTTCTTTCTCTCAAGCTCCACTTTCACTTTACTTCTGTCAAAGGTCAGCTTTCCAGCTGACCCAAATAATTAACACATTTTCCAACCTAAAATCACATTGTTCTGTACTGCTGCTACCCTGAACAGAGCTCCCTCGTAAAACATATCTTGTATCTCAAAGGGATTTTCACCCGTATAAAATCAATTTGTTCTTTTATGTGGATATCAATAATAATACAGTGCAAGATGATGACGTCAAAATACATAATTTCACATAAATGAGGCTGAAGAATGAATGCTGATGTCAGCCAAAACGATAAATTGCTCTGGCTCTAATCTTTGTTTCCTGACACTTGCTGTGAGGTCGCATGAAGAGGCACTCTCGCCGTGTGAGGCCCAGCCTGCTTATAACTTCACTACATAAGCTTTGCTAAAAGCTGTGAGAGAAGCTGGTTTTGATGTGTAAAGGCTTCCACACGTGAGCAGAATGCTGGCCAGCGGGAATAGGGTTTTTTTTTTTTTTTTGTTATCAATTATTTTTATTTTCCATAACATGAAATTAGAGACATACATGTGAATAGAACAAGAAAAAGTAAAACATTAATCAAAAGAAAAATGCAATTAACAGACAAACAACACAAACAATAGCAAAACAAGAAAAGGAAAAGAAAACCCACCCACCCCCTTTCCCCGGACCAACACGGAATGTACAATAGTGCATGCCTGTGCTAGGCTGTTACCACTATATAGTGATTTCTTGAATCATAGCCTTAAGCTTATCTGCAATGTCCGACCACATATTAATGTTTTCTTCTTTTGCTCCGTGTAACCTTGCTATCGACTGCTCTAAATATACTATATCTAGAAAGGTTAAGGCCCACTGGCGAAACGTTAACGTATGAGGAGGTTTCCACCTCGTAGCTACCATCTTCTTCGCCGCCGTTAATCCAGCAAAGAAGATGCGCTTGCGTATATTGTTTAGTTGCAACTGTGAGACGTCATTTAATAAAAATAAAGAAGGAGAAGATATGATATTAATACTAAAAATAGTTGAAAGTTTTGAGGCAACCATATGGAATAGGGTTTGTTGATGAGGAAATTCATACATCAAAGACTCACATCTCAGTGAACATGATAATGAATATCAGCTGAATAACCCAGTGATAAATGGTGTTACCGTGTCCTCACAGATCTGCAGGAGACCTCCGAATGAGTGTCCACCTGCCACAGCGGCTGGTAAAAATAAAAAAAAAGCAGAAACAAAAATAAATATCACAATCCTTTCTCGTTCTGCAAGCTTCTGACAGATTGCTGGCCTAGATTATAATAGGATTAATTGATTGGTTACCTGCCAAAATAGCTGGTAGAGTTGAACAATACCAGCCATGGCCAATATTTAAGTTAATATAACCACAAGCAGGGATAAAACATATCCTCACTGGTGATAGATTAAATATGAATGACTAGAGGGTGGATATCAAAAGCAGAGGCATGGGATACACACATAAATTGAACCCTACTTGTACTAACAGTACTTATACTTAACTGCATGTACATATGAATACTAATATGTAGTTCACTGTGTTTAGTGTGTTACATGTCAACATACTCAGAATGTAAAATGTAGAATGACATACACTACAGTATGTTAAATCTAGTGACACTGAGTCCAAGCAAAATGTCCCTAAAGGGACAATAAAGTACTATATTGTATCGTATACGTATTGCATTGTGCTTTGTACACTAACTGGTTCAAAACATCTTCAGCTTGTTACTTAACTTCTCACCCACTAGCCTAGATTTCCACTGTTAAATCTCTCACATCAGAGAGTCCCACTGGTTTAGTCAATTTGTTTACATTTAAAAGTCTTCACTGTTTGACCCATCCTTGTTTTCTGCCCCCACCATTAAGGCTAGGGCGATGCACAATCCCCCTGAGGCAATGCAAATCAAACACAGAGCTAGCGCGCAGCAGGCAGGACTAATCAAGCCCTGAGCACAGGGGAACTTCCCGCCGTGCAGAGAATACCCTGTACATGAAAAGGCAGCGCTACTAGAGCGCCATGTGCTAATTAAGCACTGTTAAAGGCCATCTCTCTGTATTCTGTTGACAGTGCTCATCAAGCAGAGCCCAGTGGGTCCACTGAACTATCCATGACCAATACGTATGAGCTACACAGTTCCTGTCTGTGAGAAAAGGCTAGAGAGCCAAGCACTGATTTAAGTTAAGTGTTTAGATTCAAACTAAAGTCCATCCATTCTATCATGGGTGCATCAGGAAACTGAAAGTTGAGTTAGAAGTTGAGTAAATTCTTCACGGGCCGTACAGTCAAAAGCTAATGTCAAGAGAATGTTAGTTAAGTTAAGGGAAACACACACCGGAAGCGGCACGTCAAAACATATGGCCTCATTATTTTCAATGAACTAACCCACACCGGCGGCGTCAGACGTGCGCATCCGCGGGTCTGCCGCCTCGTCTGCTGCGCCGCTACGCCGCTGTTCTATTTTTCCAGCGTTGCCGCACGGTGAACATGTTCTCCCATGGTTCTCCCCACCGGGGGAAATCGATGTGCTGTGTGGCAGCGCACCGCATCCAGTTGGGGTTACCGCGCGGCACTTAACGTGCGCCGATACCGCGATGCGACGCTGCAAAGCCGTCCGCGTTAGTATGTGCTCCCCTTTACTCTGTCTGTTGTTGATTCATCTGGGATAAGTTCATCAGAATCTGACACAAACACTTGCAAGCTTTGGTGATTTTTTTCACCCCAATATTAAACCATGGCAAAATGTTAGATTCACAAGAGTGAGCTGCAACAGCAAAAAGATATTGAGCTCAAAAACGCAATAACTTTATACACTAACATTACTTGCGCCAGCAGAGCGTGCAAGTAGTGCGTTCGGCTGCATATGTACAATAGGTAGGTAGGTATGTAGATAGCTGTGTGTGCTTAAGCCCATAGCCCAGTCAGGGACCAGCATTTCTGGCAATGTCATCATTAACAGCCAATGAGGGACCAGCATTCCTGGTGATGCATTGGTAATGTCACTGGCATCGCCAATTGTGATGCTGGCGCACAAGTAGGCCATGTATGGCCTACTTGTGCACAAGACGCAAGTTGGCACCTCGACAGAGTGCAGTTCTAGTTTTTCCATGGAAAACGTGCAAAACCCCAGATGATATCTAGCGTTATTATGCTCGTCTTAATTAACACTAGGTCTTATTACAAAGCCATTTCGCTATTATGGGTGTGGTAATCTGCGCACTACGCCAAGACACTACACTACCTGAATTAGTTATAGGTGTGTTTGGGCGTTACTTTAATCAAACCAATCAGAGTATCAGTATTTTGTTTACGCTAGATGGTGCTCTCCACTAACCTATGAGTCTCCATTTGTTTCTGGGACTCTCTGGACTTTCCGCCATACAGTGGATCACGTAATCGCAAAAGATGATTCACTCCCCATGGCAATGATTGAAATCTTTTTTTTTAAGATTTGTTTTTGGGCTTTTTTATGCCTTTATTGATAGGACAGTAGACTGACAGGAAATGGGGGGAGATGTGGAACGGCAAAGATCGTCCGGATCGGGAATCCAACCGGCAATGCCGCCAGGCATCCATGCCTATGTGGCAATGCCTAAGTGGTATGCGCCTGGACCAGTAGGCCAGCAGGCGCCTGGCAATGATTGAAATCTATAAAGCATTCCTCTTGTTTTCCCAAAAAACCAAGCTTGGCTATGTAACGGATTATCGCAACGGTCCAACAACACAGGTATCAGACAGATATCATGGAAGTTAAAACATGACCACGCCAGTACATCTGCACTGCACCCAATAACCCACAGCTCTCAAAGGTACAGTTACACAAAGGCTCTGTGACTCACTGAAGAACACACTGCCTCCCTTTTCAGAGGGCCATTGAGGGAGAGTCTTGACAGCCTCATTGTTAGAGGGAGATTGGAGCACTTTCAGTGCAGGGCTTTGAATGAAGCGTGTGAGACAGCGTGCCAGCAGGGCGATTTGGAAGGAAACAGTCACACAGCCATTCTACTGGATATACAGACATGTGTTAAAAGCCAGAGAAAACAGACCTTGACAACACAGAGCAGAAAGAGAGAAAGAAAAAAAAGAAGAAACAAAGAAACAAAGAAACAAAGAAAAGGTATAAAGTAGACTAATCATCGATAAACATAATGATAACAACTAGAAGCAGTGCTCTTTCAAGCACAGGTCTCCACCAGGCCACACAAATCGGCCTGTTATAGCGCCACCATGAGGCTGATTTAAAAAATGTGGGGCAGAGGTTCTGAATTAGCATCCAGGGAGTGTGTGTGCTCAGTTTGGCAGCGATCGGGCCAACGGCGCCGGAGATTAGCTGGTAACAAGCAGGCCACACAAATCGGCCTGTTATAGCGCCACCATGAGGCTGATTTGAAAAATGTGGGGCAGAGGTTCTAGATTGGCATCCAGGGAGTGTGTGTGCTCAGTTTGGCAGCGATCGGGCCAACGGTGACTGAGATTAGCTGTTCACAAACTGCGAGGACGCACGGACGCACGGACGCACGCACGGACGGACGGACGGACGGACGGACGGAGGGGAAAACATACTCTCCCTCAGCCTTCGGCTGGTGGAGACAATAAGCCAAAAATCCAGCATACGCAGAGAGAGAGAGAGAGAGAGTGAGAGTGGAAGAAGAACAGAAAGACACTGACAGAGAAGAAGTAATAAGCAAAGCCTCGCCCAGGGACCCACCAAAAAGACAGAGAGATTGAGGAACAGATATAGAGACGGAGGGGATGAAGAGACCCAACCCATCCAGAAATAGAGAGACACACCCCTACAGAGAGAGGAAGAGGACGAAGAGGGGAAAGGGGATTAGCGGGCAGGTTGCTCCCCTCCCCTCTGCTCCTCTCTCATCCCTCCCTCCCTCCCCTCATCCTCCCCAGCCCCCCTGCTGATCGCATGGCCAGGTCAGGGGAAAAGTGATGTTATTTTGGAGCTGAGCAGAGTGGGAGCTAAGCAGGCCCTAACTTAAGGCTTTATCCCCTGGAAGAGAAGCTCTTCTCCTCCCCTTCCGTCCCATAGCAGAAGGCTGGAGTGTGTGTGTGTGTGTGTGTGTGTGTGTGTGTGTGTGTGTGTGTGTGTGTGTGTGTGTGTGTGTGTGTGTGTGTGTGTGTGTGTGTGTGTGTGTGTGTGTGTGTGTGTGTGAAAGAGAGATAGAGAGGGGGTGTTAAAGAACCATTTCAAAGACCTTAACCCCTTAGATGCTGGAGACTACAGCGGCATGCTGCTGCACCCTGCGTTAGATGTTACTGAACTACCTTGAATACAGTCAAGCCTGATTTATACTTTGTCACACACCAATGTCTCACACCAGACATAGCAGCCAATCTACAACAAGCTCTCAACACAGGCTATGTGACGCATTGTGAGGTTGTAGATAGGCTAGTAGATGTAATCAAGCTTGTAGACGTGAGCATAATGGATTGTCTGGGCACAAAAAAAGTATGAATCTGGCTTAATAACTAGAAAGATGCGCTCAGTGGAACACATATCTATGCCAGGCTGGGTGTACTGTAGTCTGTAACTATATTTGGACATGTCATGTCTATGACATCAGTCATCCACAGTATGACATATCTATGAAGTATGACTTCAAATGACTGCCATTGACCTCCATTATAATAATATATTAAAGTTAAAATATTTAAAAAAACATGAATGCAGTATGTACAGTAGGACCTCCTTGGGTTTTGCTGTCAGCATGCAGAAGACATTTAATGGTGATCTGTCCAGTGGTTTGTGAGATTAAAGTCCCCGACTGACAGACAAACAAACACACAGACATACACCAGGGCGGTGTGCATAGTTGAGCTGCGTGGCTCATCACCCTTTCATCTGGGGTGTCTGGTAGTGGTAATGTGTATCTGTTTGAAGGTCAAATATTCTGAAACATCAACTCACATCATCTTACACAGGGTGATGACTTTTTCGCCGCAGGATGCCATCATACAACTACGCAAAAATCTGGTTTAAGATGAAGTTATGTACAATGTGTCGATGAATTGACCTTGACCTTTGACCACCAAATCGTATGTCAGATATTGAGTTAGTGTTGTGATTTGTTGAAGGTGCAGTCTATACCACCCAGGGGTCTTCAACCTTCTCATAGATTCCATATAGTTTCATTGTTTGACTCGTCAGTGTATTTTGGATTCATGTCAATTTGTGTTTTCAGATATTTATACAATACTTAATAAACTTGACCTTTCATTCTGTACTTGGTCTGCCCGTTTCCCCTTCTACACCAAAGCTCTTTGCCGAAAATAGCCGATCTACAAGCTCACAACGCTTGTAGATCTGCTATTTTTGGCTAAAGTTCTCAGAATATGGATACTAGTGTTCAAGGGGTTAATATAAAAAAGGAGAAAAAAAGTTTCTATCACACTAAGATTTGGAGGACCCCCTGTAGTAACTCTGAGGACCCCCTGTGGGTCCTGGACCCACTGTTGAAGACCCCTCCCTGGTCTATAGACCGATTTCTCAAGAGTGGCAACCATAACTGCGGTGACAAGCGGCACCTATGTGTGTGTGTGTGTGTGAGGCTGTGCGCGGGTGCCGGGCACCGCAGCTACACGGCAAAGCTCTGGAAAAAGTCTATAGACAGTATTCGGATATAGCAAAACCGACAATGCTGTGCGGGAGAGCAGAAAAAACATCTGCAACTCCATTACAAATGAATAGGATAAGTATATTCAGGATGTATGACTTGTAGCTTACGACTTTGTCAGATACATGTGGGACCTCCCGGGGGGGTCAAGGCAGGTGTATACTGTACATACAGTAAGCACTTTACAATCTTACATTTGCTCCCTACAACTCAACTGAATTGAAGTAACGCTGTGTAATTTACCCCGGACTCCGGAGCCAAGTGAAAGTCCCTGACCAAAGAAACAAGTTTTAGTTTAATCCATTTAATTATAGCCTCCAATCATTTTCCAATGAACCCATGTGAACATTCATCTAAGAAATTAAGCTCAATCCACTGAACTCACCACCCAATCGTGTCTCATTGAACTTGAAGTTCAAACCGTTCACCCCACAAAACAAGCACTAACTGTGAACCACTCAACCATGGAAGGTGATGAGTGTCAATGTCCACAGACAGATGATGTCTCATACTTCTGGGACAAGGGTACAAAGATTTCAATTATGACCACACAGCTCCATTTAAACTTTGACCCACACCACAGTAAACCTTAACCACTCCACCATAAAAGGCTGTCTTTAGTAATGTCTGATAATGGGTGTAGCTACAGTAGGCTAGTGCTTTTGCTTACACTGCAGCTATATTAGTCAAATAATAAAATTAGACATCTGTTAATTTCTTGTCATTCATTCTGTTTACATTAATATTTCTACCCATTCTCTTAACTAGGCATAATTACAATACTTGTGTTAGATAGGCCTATTGTAATGTAGTGCAAACAAATAGCCTACCCTACAATTTAGATGAGATACCTCTGATTGCCCACCAGCAATCAACACAATTAATAAATAAATAATAAATAAATAAATCACAACGTTTTAAAATCAGTGCTACTACGTCTACAATTACACTGCTTACACCAGGGGTCTTCAACGTTTTCAGACCAAGGACCCCTTATAGTTGAGAGAAAGCAGAAGCAGGGACCCCCACAACCTTAACATAGATTCCATAGTTTCATCGTTTGACAGCACGATCATCAGTGTATCTTGTATTCATGTCAATTTGTGTTTTTAACCACTTGAACCGTCAATACTTAGTCAACTTGACCTTTCACTCTTTTCCCCTCTACACCAAAGCTCTTTGCCAAAAATAGCAGATCTACAAGCTCACAACGCCTCACAGCGCAAGGCGTTGTGTGAGCTTGTAGATCTGCTATTTTGGCTAAAGTTCACGGAATATGGATATTGATATATAATATCTATATATATATAAAGGAGAAAAAAATCACTCAAATATTTGGAGGACCCCCTGTAGTAACTCTGAGGACCCCCTAGGGGTCCCGGACCCCCTGTTGAAGACCCCTGGCTTACACAGCAAAATAATAATCTGTTAATTTATCAAATGTTAACTCAATCAAATGGACCCGCAAATATTACAGTGGGCTACTATGGGGAGGAGGAGGAGGAGGCATGAGTGGCAATGTGGCGGCGTGTGCCACGCATTGAAAGTGTGCGGGAGGGAGCGTGGTCATTCCGCAGCACCCCCCACCCCCGTGGAGAGAGAACAATGTGACACTCACACACTCACAGAGAGGCACACTGGCCTACTGCACTCTGCAATTACACAGACACACACAGTCAGCTACTCTCTCATGAATAACAATATGATTAATAATAAAACATAATTAAATATCGTCACTGTCGGGCAGAAACCGCCTATGTCCAAGTTTCAAATGTGTACGTTTGTTTTCGTAAAGTAAAGCCCTGCTTCATCTTCTTCATACAACAAGACTGTACAAAACTATAGTGAAAATAGCAAAGTGTGTTTGTACTGCAAACACACTTTGTAGCTCTGCTATTTTCACTATTTTAAATAATTCTTAAAAACGAACGACTTTGGACATACAACAAGCTTTCCACCCGACAACAACGATATAATAATAATTATTATGAAATTAATTATCAGGGCTACCAATGCCACACAATTGAATGTACTTACAATACGGCCAATAGTAATAGTCATGCACAATCCATATCTATTCTACACTTCTACAACAAATGTCCGCCTGCCTCATCCAGACAGTGTTCTAATGATTTGCAGTTGGACGGGCAATAATGCCCTCCCGATAGGAATCGTCAGCGACTGTACGCCAATAAGCAAAACAACTAAATTGTCCTATAACTTGTGCTCTCTATCTATCGCTCTACGGTGCAGGCAAGAAAGTGCGAAACGTGCCTTTTAGATAAACGTGGGACAATCTCCCCACCGGATGAATTTGCATCGATAATTAATCAGAGAGCGCCTCATCAATACTGCAGCCAATACACCTCGCATATTATGTGACCGCAGGAAAATGCAGGATTGCCAATTCAACGCAGAGCCTCATCGCTTCTCCCTCTCGTCATTTAAAGAGCAGGGAAAGAAACGGGCTTCCAAGCGCACGCACGCACACAACTCGCTCCACAATAAAAACATAACCCTTTCCTGTACAGATTGATAAAACATAACAAATAAAAGCACCTTACCTTCACTCCAACGAGATTTCAAACATGAATGTCGACCGCTCCTCGTTTCTAAATCATTCAACCTCCGGGTTTTATTAGATTTTTCCCCCCTCGTTTCTGCTGTGTAATTTTATTTATTTATTATTTATTTGTAAAAGGACAATATATCCTGCTATAAGGGGAGGGAGCGCCAGCGCACAGCAGGACCCCTCAAGATTCTCTCTGGCAACCAGCCCCAAAGACGGAGGCGGGGCCACGGGTGATGACATCACAGCCAGTGTGTGTATGTGAGAGAGAGGGGAGAGAGAGAGAAAGGCAGAGCAAGAGAGGGAGAGGGGGCAGGTCACAGGGACCATGACGTCACAGCCCTTGTTTGAGTGTCGCCTATTTAAGGGAGCGAGAGAATGGTAGAATTAAGAGTGAGAGAGTTCGAGATATGAAACCCATTGGGAATCCAAAGTACTTTGACAAACGAACACCAGAGAATCCAAAGTATAAACATGTCAGAGCAAGACTGGACACGGGATGCAGTCTATCAAAGTATTTGGAAAAGGTGGCGGAGACCCAAAGACATTACAGGTACCGCACTAATGAGCCCTTCAAGCGCCTAAAGGTGCCAAGTTTCGCACAGCTGATACTTCAGGTAGCTGCTTTAGCAGAGCTGAACGAAAGTGTGGATGATGATGAACCACTCAGACAGGAGGATGAGACACCCGCTTCCTTTCTGGGTGACAACACGGACACACAGCCACGCGACAGCACAGACACACCGCCCGTGTTGTCGGAGGCGGGGTTGGAGGCAAAGGCCAAGGAGAAAGCCAAGGCAGATGCACAGCGTCTGTTTGAGCTGACCCTGCCCAAGCCCTCCGCCATGCCGCCACTCCCCCCAGAGAACAACAGAAAGGACCCTGGATACTCCTGCCACTACTCTACCAGGTCCACACTGCTGAGTGTTATAAGTGGAGTGGGAGAGCTGGACGTGCTGGAAATGAACAGGAACAAGAACTGGAACAGTCAGATGACGCACCCGCCAGACATGAACAGTCGGGCGCACCAGCTCCCGCCGAACAGGAACAGTCAGGAGGTGCACCAGCTCCCGCTGGACGGGAACAGTCAGACGCTGGATGGAGGCGGTCAGACGCGACCGCCGGACAAGAACAGTCAGACGCCAGTGACTGCCACCGCCACTCCGCTGCTGACTGACGGCCTCCTGGCAGAGTACGCACCGCAGAATGTTCTGAGTGGAGTGGGAGAGCTGGACGTGGACGGGAGCGGTCCGACGCAGGTGACTGTAACCACTCCGCTGCCGATCAATAGCCCCTACCCTGACTGCCCCTACCTGCTGCTGGATGTACGCGACCAGGCCCACTATGACCAGTGCCACATCATCGGTGCATACAATTACCCCCTCACCACTCTCTTAAGCCACCACATAAACACCACGGAAATGCGTAGTTTTAAAAACGCTGAAGGGAAGATCATCATCGTGTACGACGAGGATGAGATTATAGCCAGGCAGGCGGGCAAATTAATTTGTGAGCGAGGATTCGAGAATGTCTACATGCTCTCCGGAGGTCTCAAGTTGCTTGCTCACAAATTTCCTGAAGGGATGACAACAGGCTCCTTCCCGGTCTCGTGCCAGCCATCTCCCACGTTGTTTGGGGGGAAGAGGAAGAGCTCTGTACCACAGCCAGAGCCACAAGTCATGGCGGACAGAAGGTGGAGGTTCACCGCAGATGAGCGGTCCAAGATCCAGCAACAGCTGGATGAGATGTACCAAGGCAGTGAGGCCGACAGTCGCTTGTCCAGCCGACTGTCCATCACCAGTGGCCAGTCCAACGCGTCCAGCAGCACTAGCAGTAGCAGACAAAGCATAGCCATGGCAAGGAAAGAGGCTGCCAGGGCCCAGAGCTGCAGACCCTGGAGGTGACCCACCTCGGGCGGCGGATCACAACAGGCTACATGTGTGGACACGCCAAACTGTTCCAGTTAGGGTATTTCTCCGATGACAGATGCCACATTGATGTAGTGTGACACTGCAGATGCACGTACACAAAGTGAAGCAATTTTACGGTTTTCAGTCATTTTCTGTGTTAGCAGGCAGGGTAATGCCATGAAAAGGACAAACTCTATGAAAACTTCTGTATATTGATAAACTTAAACTAGATACAGCATATATACAATGTATTATACTGTATCTTAAACTTGCATGCTCTACTTCTCTTCTAAAAATCCACAACTGTTTTTGTTGAACTGTATATAGCTAAAATAAGATATTATTTTACCTATAGGGGGCTCAGTTAAAATGTCTAACTAAATGTAACTTTTTGTTCTTTTTTTAGGTGACAGCTACAGTGAGAGAGGAAAGGCAGCAGGAGAGAGACCACCACATTGCGGGAAGGACCACCACAGCACCTCCCGTGCTGCATGCGCACCCACCAGACCAGTCCCTGGTGCACTGCCTAAGTGTAAATTCTCATACTGTACATGCGAGCAAACTGCCTGGATGGAGTTCTGCAAGTTACTCTGTATGCCCTTTATTAGTCCTCTGCTGTGGGTGTAAATGGTGGGGTTATTTGATCAGCAGGTGTTTCCAATTGTCTTAATTGTGCTCTCTACATAATAGCACGCTGTGGCATGGTGCTAAATTAGATACAGCACCAGCAGAGGGAGAAAGAGCTGGCTCAATGATGCAACGTTCTAAAGCAGTGGTTCTCAAACCTTTGGGGCTCAGGGCACCCCTATACAGTATATTTCTTTAATCTACAATTACATTTTCACTTTTCACGTTAGCACCTTAAAGTTCATGGCACTACATTGAAATTTAGCACAACAGCATGTTGGCCCTACTATAAGTATTTGTATCATTGTAATGATTAATTGCTTATAACTAGTAGTTATTAATGTAAGATGATGATGGTGACCACAACATTCACAAGCATAGCTGAAAGCATACATTCAATCTCTGTCATTTTGTGATTTCAATCCTCACCATAAATCTTTCTTCTACAGTATGAAGTGCATTATGCCGTTTGTCTTTTAGAATATATTATATTTTTGAAGTATGTGCTTAATTTTATAGGACAGTTAAGAAACAGGGAAATGTGACTCACGTTATGTGAGTAGGTGTCAGAGAAAGGTTAGACAAGAATCTGAGTTGTGTGCGACTAGAAGCAAACACTGTAATGCAGGGGTCTTCAACAGGGGGTCCTCAGAGTTACTACAAGGGGGCCACCAAATCCTAGTGTGATAGGATAATTATTTTCAATTAAAAATGTTGAACCCTCGCATCCCTATCCTGACGAGAAATTTAGCCAAAAATAGCAGATCTACAAGCCTCGAGGCACTGTGAGGCGTTGAGAGCTTGTAGATCGGCTATTTTCAGCAGAGGTTTGGTGTAGAGGTCAAAAAGAGCAGACCAAGTACAGAGTGAAAGGTCAAGTTTACTGCGTATCGACGATTGAAGTGGCTAAAATGTCTGAAGAAACATTAACACAAATCCAACATAGACTGATGACAGTGCTGTCAAACAAGTCGATGACAATCTGAATAACGCATTTATGCAATATGTAGAGGGGGTCCCTGCTTCATCTCTCTCTCAGTTAAGGGGTCCTTGGCCTGAAAACGTTGAAGACCCCTGCTGTAATGATTACTTTGCAGTCCACTCCACACTTCTGGAATCTTAAAGGGCTACTGTGATCTGATCTGAGCCCACATACAATTTAATGATCATTTATTGTTGCAACTCATGTGATATTAAATGTTATGTGTTCTATCTATCTATCCATCCATCCATCCATCCATCCATCCATCCATCCTGTTCTTCTCTAATCTTCTCCATCCAACCATCCATCCTCCCTCCCCCTCCAATTTTGACAGGTCTCAGCATCCTACGGGAGATTGTATTGTTACCCCCAATGCAAATTAAATAAATGGGGAATCCCTTCACTAGGAATAAATTAACTAATTTCTTCACAAAATTGTTCACTCGTGTAATTTCACTCGCCATGTGTACGACATAAAACCGATGGAGGGTTTCCGTGGAATATGGCTGTGGACTGTTAATGCTGTTGGTACAACATAAGTTCAGGAGGGAAGACCACACCGGAGAACTATCTCCCCACTACGTTATTGCCTTCAATCTGGCTGACTTCTACTCCTCCCAAGCTCACCTGCTCGTGATCCCATTGATAACAACTCCTCCCTTATCTCCTCCCTGAAACCAACCTAGGGTTGTATTTATACACGACCGCCTCCACCTGCTATCCTCTGATCCGTTTCTCGCATGGACACACACAAGCTCAGGCTCACCAACGCGTGCCTGGGTCAACCGAACCGATTAACAATATTAACTACAAACGTAGGCCTACAATTCCTCCTCCTACAACCCACAACAGATGCCTCGTACTCCAGCGATGCCATCACTTCTATCCAGCACCAGCAAGCGAGACCAAACACCAACCTTACAGTCTGTTTTCATTCCGTGGCCACTAACTTAACATGTTCGCCAGCGGCCCGGTTCACACGCCGTCTCGCGGCAGTCCCGGCTCGGCACATTACAACACCACCCCAGTCCTATCCTCACACAACCAGTCAGTCCCGTCCCGACCGCCACGGTGTTTCAAGTCACCTCCGCGGCTAGCGAAATAGCCTACTTCTCCCACGCCGCCATTCAAGCCGGCTCGTTCCACGGGACCTCCGCTAGAACCCACAGCGATGACGTCACCCCCGATCCAGAGTTCTGTCCAACACCCAAAGCTAAGTATTTTTCACACACCCGACTCCTATACCCACAGCACGTCCTCACCTACTCATTTGCCAACCTCCATCATTCTACATTGATTCACTGAATACTATCAGTCCCAACAACAATACAGGCTAGAGCAATGGTACCGTCGTGACTGGTTCACCTTGTCACATTTCACTCAGGTTTTTCATATCACTTACTTCAGCCTCCTCCATACCAAATGCATTTCTATGTCACAACGTTTTCACGTCACAAATGTTCAATAAATGCAACTCTACTGGCGCTCCGTACCCGCTCCGTAACAGCCTCCATTTCTAACCTCCATTCCCCCCGTTAACCCACGCCGGTTAATTCCATTATTCATTCCATTATTCACTCCAGTGTATTCATTCCAGTGTATTCATTCCAGTGTATTCATTCCAGTGTATTCATTCCAGGTCCAGTATTCATTCCAGTGTATTCATTCCAGTGTATTCATTCCGGTGTATTCATTCCAGTGTATTCATTCCAGTGTATTCATTCCAGTGTATTCATTCCAGTGTATTCATTCCAGGTCCAGTATTCATTCCAGTGTATTCATTCCAGTGTATTCATTCCAGGTCCATTATTCACTCCAGTGTATTCATTCCAGTGTATTCATTCCAGTGTATTCATTTCAGCGTATTCATTCCAGTGTATTCATTCCAGTGTATCCATTCCAGTGTATTCATTCCAGTGTATTCTTTCCAGGTCCAGTATTCATTCCAGTGTATTCATTCCAGTGTATTCATTCCAGCGTATTCATTCCAGGTCCAGTATTCATTCCAGTGTATTCATTCCAGTGTATTCATTCCAGCGTTTTCATTCCAGTGTATTCATTCCAGTGTATTCATTCCAGGTCCAGTATTAATTCCAGTGTATTCATTCCAGTGTATTCATTCCAGGTCCAGTATTCATTCCAGTGTATTCATTCCAGTGTATTCATTCCAGTGTATTCATTCCAGGTCCAGTATTCATTCCAGTGTATTCATTCCAGTGTATTCTTTCCAGGTCCAGTATTCATTCCAGTGTATTCATTCCAGTGTATTCATTCCAGGTCCAGTATTCATTCCAGCGTATTCATTCCAGTGTATTCATTACAGTGTATTCATTCCAGGTCCAGTATTCATTCCAGGGTATTCATTCCAGTGTATTCATTCCAGTGTATTCATTCCAGTGTATTCATTCCAGGTCCAGTATTCATTCCAGTGCATTCATTCCAGTGTATTCATTCCAGTGTATTCATTCCAGCGTATTCATTCCAGTGTATTCATTCCAGCGTATTCATTCCAGTGTATTCATTCCAGTGTATTCATTCCAGGTCCAGTATTCATTCCAGTGTATTCATTCCAGTGTATTCATTCCAGTGTATTCATTCCAGTGTATTCATTCCAGGTCCAGTATTCATTCCAGTGTATTCATTCCAGTGTAAACTCACTGGGTTCATTCCACCATCCATCAAACCATTCACTCCTCTCCAACCCGGCCAATCCCCCCATCCACAACAGCAACCATTCACTCACCACAGTCACGGCGTTCCGCCGCCGTCCTGTCACCTAAGCAAAGGCGTTTCCGCCTTCTCCCTGTCACCCAAGCAAAGGCGTTCCGCCTTCCCCTCGTCTAAGCAAAGGCGTTCCGCCTTCCCCTCGACTAAGCCAAGGCGCTCGCCGACCTTCCTGTCACCTAACCAAAGCGTCGTCGCCGCTTTACTTAGCAGGTGTTGTCGCCACCTTCCTGTCACCTAACCAAAGCGTTGTCGCCGCTTTACTTAGCAGGTGTTGTTGCCACCTTCCTGTCCCGAGGCACCTCCCTGGCCTCTTCTTTTTCCCCATTCTACCTCCAAACGTATTTCCATGCCTCCACGTTCTCCAAATAGAAAAGAGGTCACTGCTACGATTACCCTAACAGGTCCGGTATTTTTTCCAGGTCCAGTATTCATTCCAGTATTCACTCCAGTATTCACTCCAGTATTCACTCCAGTATTCACTGCTACGATTACAGATCTTGTCGCGGCTTCTTTTGGGCCCTGTACTGTCCAGCCGCTCCGTCCTCATACACCCGTACAACCACTCGTCACTCCTATCTACACCCCATATCGTTCACACCGATCGAACTAAACTAACCTTCCTTCACTCTCCCGGGTTGTGCCCAGGACAAGATCTCAAGGGTGTTTGCCTCTAACTAATGCATGGATCAACATTCCATCTGACTTAACTTACAACTAATTCACACCAATGATGCTATTCATCCGAATTTCTAGCATGGCCCAACTACCTGTCCACTTCTCACCCTGTCCTGTCTCCCACCACATGTTCTCTCCATACCTCCCACTATCCCATAATCAAATGCCTCGATCCTATACCTGCGAAGTCCGTCTACATCCGTTCCAGTGGTCCAACCCTGCCCATGCCATGTGTTCGTGACAAAGCAAGCACCACTTTTTGGGGCCTTAAAGCGTAAATCGGCGCCACTCCAGATCCATGGACCTCGGTGCCACTCCAGATCCATGGACCTCGGCGCCACTCCAGATCCGAGGACCCCAAAGCCAAACACCCAGGGTTCATCGCCCCCTGGAACCACTAACTGCTACCTGCTAGCACCCAGATCAACAAGCACCCATGCCTCTTCAACCCATCTACATCACACAACCCATCTACACCACACCATCCTCAGTACATCCCTCAATCAGTCTCCATTCATACACACCGTATCCATTCAATAAATACAACCCAACTGATATTGTTTGATGGTGTGGTCTTTACTAGTGAAATGCTGTTGGTACAACATAGGTTCAGGAGGGAAGACCACACCGGAGAACTATCTCCCCACTACGTTATTGCCTTCAATCTGGCTGACTTCTACTCCTCCCAAGCTCACCTGCTCGTGATCCCATTGATAACAACTCCTCCCTTATCTCCTCCCTGAAACCAACCAAGGGTTGTATTTATACACGACCGCCTCCACCTGCTATCCTCTGATCCGTTTCTCGCATCCCTCCACCACCCCAATCTCCACACTTTTCTCATGCGCTCCACTAACATTTCCTCATCCTTTCCTTCAGGTTCCAGGGGGGGCCTTAAAGCGTAAATCGGCGCCACTCCAGATCCATGGACCTCGGTGCCACTCCAGATCCATGGACCTCGGCGCCACTCCAGATCCGAGGACCCCAAAGCCAAACACCCAGGGTTCATCGCCCCCTGGAACCACTAACTGCTACCTGCTAGCACCCAGATCAACAAGCACCCATGCCTCTTCAACCCATCTACATCACACAACCCATCTACACCACACCATCCTCAGTACATCCCTCAATCAGTCTCCATTCATACACACCGTATCCATTCAATAAATACAACCCAACTGATATTGTTTGATGGTGTGGTCTTTACTAGTGAAAGACCCTTGCTATAGTAGCATGCCAATTCTGGGCAGGGTGTAATAGGCGTTTGGCAAAAATAGCATCTCCAGCGTTGTGAGCTTGCAGCTCACCTATCTTCGTGGAAGAGGTTTGGTGTAGAGGGACATAAGGAAGGGGACAAAGGATGGATTTCCTGGGGCCGGCGGTAGTTCTCAAACGTCTCTGGATCAGGGCCCAGTGGCCCACTCTTTTTCCAGTAGTTCAGCAATTTATTTTTTCACCATGGAGCTGGGTAGCTTAGCTTAGCTTAGCTCAACAGATGAGTTCTGAGTGCTGTTCTTCCATCCATTTGAAACCATTTCTGGGTCTTGAGTGGATGTTGTCCATTTACATCAAAATAATTATTCCCCTGGATTGTGACCATCTTCCATCTTATCCATCTTCATTCACTGACGTTGTGCTCTTATCAGCCACGGGTGCTCAAAACAAAAGCAAAAACCTTTCATTCACATAAACATTTCACCGTGGCCGCCTGCCTCAAATACTCTTCCCACAAAGATGCGTCCATGCCAATGACCCATGCAGAACATACTGAAATGTATAATTCCTCTTTTCATATCAAAATCTAAGCATGTGCACTATAAAGGACTGGCGCAGAAAACATCATGAATGCAGTATGAAGCAGGCCCTAATAAGTTACCATATTGGACATACATGTCCATTGTTGTGTCTTAGGACATATAGCACACAACAAACAAGGTTTTAAAGAAAGAAGTATCATGCAATTCTTTTTTGCATGGGCCCACCCACAGGTTGAGAACCACTTGTTGAAGTGGTTTTAACTCATCTTCAGACAGTTCTCCCTGTGACTGGGTGTGTTTATGCATCTGCCAGAATAGTGTGAAGTGTGGAGAATGAGCTTCAGACTCTGGTGTTATCTATTAATTCCTTCATTAAGCCCTTATCACTAGTTTTAATGCTAATTAAGATGCTCTTTAATGTGACGGCGGGTCGGGTGAGCGCCTGAGCACTGCTCACTGCGCGGTGACGAGAGAGGAGGCGTCTAATGAAAGACGGGACCACCCACCCCTCCATGTCTGTGACACCGCTGACGGCACCACAGGCCTGCCAGCACCCGCTCCTTTATACGCCAGTGCCGTAGTGGTTCTCAAAGTGAGGTTCAGTTCAGTGGACCATTTCCCAGGGGTCCTTGGGGGGGAGTGGGGGGTTCCAGGGGAAATTTTGAGAATCACTGTTTTACATCACAATTATCTCATGGCGCAATGCCGGCTTTGATCTTAAATATATCCTGGTCAGCAGTAACACATAATATTTCACTCTTTTCACATGTTTCTTTTTCGTTCTTTTCGGGGGGGAAGTGGGCACGCTGCTGTGCAGCAGCCTGAACTAACTCCCATTTCAATTTAATTTCTAATTTAATTCATTTCAGAGCGGTTCATTTCATTTGGTTTCTTGTGACAATGTGATCCACAAAGGAAGCACACAGGCTTCTGGCAGCCTGACGTAAGAGCCTTTGCTTTTTAGGATGGGAACAAAAGACGACTCCTGAAAATCCTTCTGGGGGACAGAATCAGAATCCATGACATTGTACTGGGAGTGTACAAATGGAACCGAACCAAATGGACCTACGGGGTCCATTTGGTTCCATTTGTACACTCCCAGAGGCAGTGTCCATTTCTATGCTCTCAGAGTTACAGACCTGAAAGGGTCCATTTGGAAGCTGAACCCACTAAAGAACCATTAACTTTTTCGCCGCCGTTGACGGTGAGGATTGTCATTGAAAGGGTTAATACCATGGCGCCGTTGACGGTGAGGACTGTGAATCTTACTGTATATACAGTAAAGATATTATTACTTACTTAATGTCGCTCCGGTCCCGCTCGCATCGGTAATGTCGGCGATTTGTTTACAACGCACGTTGGGCGTGCACGCGAAGTGAAGCTCCTCAATGTTAAGTCAATGGCGAGGCCCATAAAGAAACTTCATTTAAACAAAATAGCCATTTTGAGACATTTTGCAGCAGATCTAAATGTAAACAAGGCAAAAGGCAGGGCGCAGCCATCTTCATCTTCTTGTCGCACACTGTCATGTGACTAGATGACGTAATCGTTGCCGTCAAGTGATAATCCAAAAAAACAAAAACAACCCCCTTCCGGCCCTTCAAAATAATAGCGGCGGCCGACGGAGGAAACGACGTGGCGCCGAGGCACCAAGCAACCTTCAGATTAAGAGGCAGCAGATGTGTTAATGTAGGTCAGGGGTGGGCAACTTTGATGATGGCGAGGGCCACTATATTTTCCACCTTCACTCCAGAGGGCCACATTGCATATTGCTACGTCCTACTTTGTCATTCTAGTATCTCATACAAAACAAGCAAAAATAGCAGATCTACAAGCTCAAAACGCATCGCGCTGCGATGCGTTTTGAGCTTGTAGATTGGCTATTTTTGCTTCTTTTGAATTGGAATCCTGCATTTTTTTTGGTTATTTTTGAATTGGAATCCTGAAATGTAACATTTAGATTTAATCTCAAACACATTTAGTTATAGACTCATGTTAACTTTATGAACCTAAATACAAATACATTGGACATAAAATAATACATTTTAGTACTACTATACCAGTCATTAAGCTACTAATATAGACTGAATAGACTGAATTAAAGCAGGTCATGATTGGAATTGTAACAGCTGAAATCAATAATATATCAGTATTCCGGCATTAACCTGCGGGCCGCATTAAGTAAAGGTGGGGGCCGCATGTGGCCCCCGGGCCGCCAGTTGCCCATGTATGATGTAGGTCATCATGCTTTCCTCTGGATGTAGTTCACCATTTGATCTTTCTCCCAGTTAACCTGGTGTCCCTATTTTGGGCACAGCATTATTTAAAGAATTTCAATATGTTTTTGGAAAGATAAATAGATTAGTACGTAAATAGATTAGGGCTGTAACTGTTAATTCAATAATCAATATGAAAAAAAAAATGATTTGAATAAATCATTGATTTAATAACTTTTTTGTTCTTGATCAATCAGACTAATCGATTTAGTCAATTATAAAACATCAATTAAAATGTTTGTGTCAATGCATTGATATAAAAAAACACAATCACTTGTATGGTATCGATTAATCAAAAAGGTTGACTATCGGTATCGATTGCTGATAGTCGAGGCCCTAAAATAGTTCGGGTGGACAAAACCATGCCTTTTTTATTATTAACTTTAGTGTTTTAACTGCAGGCAATTCAAAGCCTTGTGAGCTTGTAGATCTGCTATTACTACTTTTGTGCATTAATATACGAAAAATATAAAAAAGAAATATGGAGATAAGAGTTTTCTGCCTGACAGCAAGGATTATAGCTAGGTAAGGTAGACGGGTACACTCTAGGTGGGCGGGTGAGGGGGCATTATAGCAGTATGTATCCTGTAAGATGAAACCTTCACAAACGCTGTCAGGGTCACAACCCA
>NC_137818.1:22759886-22775037 GCF_963921795.1 Nannobrachium achirus
CACATTATTTATACTGCGGATATTTGGAAATATCCAAACTACTAGCTCACAACGCGTTGCGGCGTGATCTTGTAGATTTTCAAACATTTTGTACTTTTACTTTTGGTACTTTAAGTACATTTTGATGCCAAAACTTTCATAATTTTACTTGAATTCCGTACTTTTACTTGTAATAGAGTATTTCTATATTGCTGTATTGATACTTTTACTGAAGTAAAATATGTGAGTACTTTTTCTACCACTGCCGACACAACAATGGCAAGTGCTGTTTCCTTCTGCTCCACTCCACAGATCAATTGCACAGATTGGCAGGTGAATCCTTTCAGCAGGAAAATGGCATGTCCAATAAGCATGAGCAGCAGAGAGAGAGCGCTCTCTCTCTCTCTCTCTCTCTCTCTCTCTCTCTCTCTCTCTCTCTCTCTCTGCCTCTGGAGGATCAATGTAACTTGAGGTCATTGATCTGTGTGTTTTCACTGAGCGGATCCCTTAGCGGGCCCCGATCGATCGGCTCTAATAAAGAGTGGATTCTCTATAAGCATCTCAGCGTGTACAATGTGATCCAGGCCCTGTGGTGACATTCACCTCTTTTATCCGACACCCCTCGATCAGCCACCAACATCAACTCCACCACCTGTACAGTAATTTGTGTCGACAGGCCAAAAGACATTGGGACATGCTCATTGGGACATAGCATCATGACATGTTGGTAAAAAGTGTTTTTTTTTTGACAGCCACCAACATCAACTCCACCACCTGTACAGTAATTTGTGTCGACAGGCCAAAAGACATTGGGACATGCTCATTGGGACATAGCATCATGACATGTTGGTAAAAAGTGTTTTTTTTTTGGATCAGTGTTGATGTCTTTGTCTTAGCAATCATTTCTTGTGTTTTCTTGTGGGCATGGCAATTGAGTCAATTTAAGTCCTTTCCTTGTGTCTGCTTTATCTGCGTATTTGTGTGTGTGTGTGTGTGTGTGTGTGTGTGTGTGTGTGTGTGTGTGTGTGTGTGTGTGTGTGTGTGTGTGTGTGTGTGTGTGTGTGTGTGTGTGCGTGTGCGTGCGTGCGTGTGTATGTGCGTGTGTAGTGAGTCACAGCATGATATGCTCTTAATGGTAATTACATTCTGTGTTTCTTAACACAGAGCCCAATAAGAGCACGGTATGGTTCCTTTTTGCCAAGTTTAGGTCTGAAGGGAAGGCTATAATCAGCGGGGCTATGAGTCATCAGCAATGTGCAAGTTCACCAGTGCTGTTATCATCAATGCCATCACAGCAAAAAAAGAAATCCTGAGAGTGTAAAAATAGACCGTATTATTTTAGCTCCAGACGTCATGCCCTACTAGTACATGCGGGTAGGGGAAGGGAGTCGGCGTCAAGTGAGCGTGGATTTGTGCTCCTTTTCAAAGATCAGTAGCTTCAAAAACAAATATTTGGATGTACCGTCGTCCGTCTTCGTTTTTCATAAGATGGTGGGAGTTGCAGATCCCTGCACCATAATAATTAACCATAGTAGGCATTAGTCTATAGGACAGACAATTATATCACTGTAGAAGATCTGTCTATCCACCTCTTTCCGCGGGAATTTACTGGAGAATTTTTGGACCACACTTCCGGTTAACAGCAGACATACAAGCTCACGTCGCGTCGCAGATGCAACCATTGTGAGCTTGTAGATCACACTCGGAAGCTCAGTGCAACTTCTGCGCAATGCATGATGGGATGTTGGAAAGTTGTGGATACCACAGTGGTTCTCAAGGTGGCGTCCAGGGACCCCCAGTGTTCCTTGGGGGTTCCAAGTGGACCCTTACAGGTCTGTAACTCTGAGTGTGTCCACATGGAGCTAACTGCACACTTTATGGAGGTCATGGAAATTATCAAGTTTATGAACCACTGTTCTACCTACAGGGCTGATACCAACAGTATGTTGTTTGTACCTCTAGGACAGTGGCGGTGTTACAACCCCTGTCTAGGGTAGGAGTAGAACATAATGAGGAGGACGACAGCTTTTCAAAAAGATGAATTTATTTTGTATTTTTTTTTTAAGCAGAGACAGAATCTCTTTTTTCTCTTTTAAATGTTAAGTAGCTTCAGGGTGCTGGTTTACACTAGAGCCAAAAATATCCTAAACTACAAAAATAATCCCTAACAAACTCCTAACCCAAAAGAAAGAAACCAAAATACAGTATACTAACCTTACTTACCTAACTAACAAAAACAGGAACAAAGAAAGAACTGAAGAACCAAATAAAAGTACCAAACACCCCTACAGAAATGAATGAGTGTTTACAAATAATGAATCAGAACATAACTTTGGACAAACTAAATCTTAAATAATTCAAAGACACAACTTGTACTCAAAGTTAACCAAAAGCAAAACAAACAAGGTTACATGGCTGGGGGACAAGAGGGATCGAGTCTCTGCTGTTTTTAGCTGTTAGTCCCCGCACAGCCAAGGGAGAATGAGGGCTTTATAGTGGAAGACTCTAAGGTGCAGCCAATCATGGCTGGACGTGGACGGAATCATCCTATCTGAAGTGAGGAACAGGTCCAGAGGCTGGCCCTGCCAATCTGCCACACTGACTGTTCAATCAGTCACTCCAATCAGTCAATCAGCCACTCCAAACTGACTGGCACCACACCCAACTCTCCACTCTCCATTCACACAGCATTCAGCCTCCATTCACCACCTTATAGCCGGGGATCCAGTCATCAAAATGGGAGAGGACCTGTGATGTTCTGCCGCACTTTTTATTTCTGTTTTATCTATTTGTTCGTCATTAAGGTCCACAGAATGAGAGGCCTGCTCTGCCAGAAACATCGCGAAAAAAAGTTATGGCCATTTGTATATTCACTGTCCCATTGACTCCACTAGAAATATTCAAAAAAGAAAAAAAAATCTGCTTTAAGTAGCATGTGAGGGGTCAAACTAGGGGTTCTTCATCATTCTGAATCCATTGCAAGCATTTGTTTTGCATGAAAAACATTCCTTGGGCAAAATATTGGCCCGCAAAAACTGTGAAAAGTGGAAAAAAAGTGATGACTCATCACTTTTCACAGCTTTTACGGGCCAATATTTTGCCCAAGGAATGTTTTTCATGCAAAACAAATGCTTGCAATGGATTCAGAATGATGAAGAACCCGTAGTTTGACCCCTCACATTCTACTTAAAGCAGATTTTTTTTCTTTTTTGAAGATTTCTAGTGGAGTCAATGGGACAGTGAATATACAAATGGCCATAACTTTTTTTCGCGACGTTTCCGGCAGAGCAGGCCTCTGATTCTGTGGACCTTAATGACCAAACTAATAGATAAAACAGAAATAAAAAGTGCGGCAGAACATCACAGGTTCAACCCTATTCCTTGAGCTTTTGGGCATGTGGATCCCCGACTATTATAGGAACAGAAAAAACAACAATATAATACATGCCACAATAAATAACATATTCCAAATCATAAATACCAATAATAACCGAATACTAATACGGCTGGCCGTAACAGGCGGATTTTGCCATATTCCCCCAAATTCCCGTATGCAGTGGTGGAAAAAGTATTCTTTTTACTTAAGTAAAAGTATCAATACTGCATTATAGAAATACTATACAGTAATTACAAGTAGAAGTACAAAATGTTTGAAAATAGGCATCTACAAGCTCACAATGCGTCGCTTGTAGAGGCTTGTAGATCAGCTATTTTCAAATAGCTCAGTATAAAATAAGGCTAGAGTGGTCAATGTTTTATAATATTGAAATGTATATCTGCAAAGTAACTAGTAACTAAGGTTTTCAAATAAATGTAGTGGAGTAAAAGTACAATATTTGGATCCAAGATGTAATGTAGTAGAAAATACTCAAGTAAAGTACAAATACCTAAGAATTGTACTCAAGTAAATGTACTTAGTTACTTTACACTACTGCCCGTATGTGTCTCAAAGAACAACAAATACATCTTTACACTCTCAAAACACTGAGGGTATTTCTATGGCATATACGTTGTGATGGGAAAATTGGAATTGGAATTTAACCGTGCCAGCCAGAATATTAATTCAGTCTGGTTTCCACAGGGAATACAGTCACCACACCACACTCCCCTCTACCACAATGCTGATAAGAAGTAAATAGCCACAGCCTTGAATAGCAATGGACAAAGTGCAGCCACTTTTATAATACTCTCACTCAGAAACAACCAACTACTTACTGTAGACGTGAGGAACATGCAGATGTATTCATGGCATGGCTTTGTAGGAGGTGAGCTGTCTAGAAGAGGGTCACTCTCAGTTTTAAGGGTCATTTTCAGTATTAAATAGGGCCTAAGTGGTTAATTAATAATGTATTTTTTTGTACATTAAGGATCCCAGGGAAACAAAAAATAATATTTTGGGTCTCAGATGAAATGGTTGGAAACTACTGTCTTAGATGACTACTGGTGATGTCACAGACAGGCCACATAAAGTCAGAGATCCAAATGAGCCTCTACTAACTCCCTTCATAGGTGTTACCAATGATGGCTCTGTATTTGTACACTCTCAGAGTTACACATCCGTAAGGGGCCATTTGGAACCCTCCTGGTTCCTTGAGGACCTTTCCGTGAGCCAACATGCACAATATCAGCACCCTGAACAGAGTCTTCATTAGTATCATTGGTAACACCTATGAAGAAAGTAAGGCAGAGGCCCCAATCTCTTTCCAATATGGCTGCTGTGGGGTATGATGCCTGACACCTATTGGCACGGTGATATACTGTTGGTGTAGTGCTTCAGGTGAGTTTTTCCATCTCCTGCTGCTGAGGTGTGTGCCCCGCAGTGTGCCCTTTCTACCAGAACACTCTTTTCCTTCGCCTGTCACCGAAGTGACAGGAATGCGGTGCAGCAACCCTGCCGAGTGCTGTTTGCTTTTTGTAGCAGAGCACCTGCATGTTCCCTCTCAACGGGTGAACCGAGGGGAGCAGAGTCGGAAGGCTGGCTGCCTCTCTGTCCGGTAAATGAGCCGAGAGATGGAGGACCCCACCGGATACATTCTACACAGGGCAGTGTACGGCATGAGACCCTATGACTCATCTTGTACGGTAGTTTGTTTCCCGGTTCAGGTTAAAAACTACAGAAGCGTAAAAACGTGGCAGGCTGACTGTATAGTTCTCTGTGATGTAAGCAATGCAGCTGCAGCTATAGCTATAATGGATGTGTTAGATTTAGGTGCCTCTGACAGCACCTAAGCACTGACGATGCTGTTGACTACTGTCTGTGCGCGCACATTGGCACACCTAAATCTAACGCACCCTTATCAGCTACAGCTGCGTTGTTTACTTGCCTGGCATGTTTTTTCCTGACCAATATAAGCAACAAAAACGTCTAAGCTAAGGTCAGGGCTACACCGCACTTTTATTATACCTCGCGGATTCACCGATTTCCAGCCGAAAAGCATTGGCAGAATCCATCGCATACTCGCATAGGCAGATGATATGCCATACTTTACAGGTCTATGTAGGGAAATAATAGCTGAACATATTCAAGACCTAAGATTTCATTCTTAAGTAATTGCCAAATGTATTATCTTGAAGTGGAATCAAAACCTTTGGAGTCAAAAGTTGGACCTAGCTCATTTTGCACTGAAACAAGAAAAAACTAAAAAAGTTGACATGAATTGAGGGTGCATGGTGTTTGACGAAAGGCCATGGCATCACTCAAATGGTGAGGGTTTGTCCTCTGGAGAGCATGAATAGGCTCAGCAAATGTAACCACATCAACCCTTGCGTCCCTGTTCTTGGCATGTCATAATACAGTAAACATTCAGTGAAAATCTGTAAACATTCAGCCTATAGCCTACTGTATAGCGTGTGTGTGACTGTATACAATATACCAGTAAGACTCCCTAATCGGGAGATAAGGGACCATCAGGTCGCATGTATGCACAAATTGGCCTTAGCAACCTCACTGTGGAGCTAGAAGAGGGACATGTGAGAAATCAGGGGCGGAGGTTGTGGTTTGCCAGCCAAGGAGTGTGTGCAAAGTTTGGCATGGATAGGGGCAACGGTGCCGGAGATAAGAGTAGGGCCAAAAGTGTGACGTGACGTGACGTGACGTGACGTGACGTGACGGACAGACGGAGGGACAGACTGACGGACGGACTTACAGACAGCCGGTGAAGGTTTTCATAGTAACTTGCGACCTGGCGGTCGCAATAATAATAATAATCACTATCAGGTCGAAACCTGGTATGTCCAAAACTGTTCCCTTTTTTATTCGTATTTTTTTAAACATTTTTAAATAGTGAAAATAGCCGCTCTACAAGCTCACATGCAGCGCTGTGAGCTTTTAGATCTGCTATGTCCACTACTTTTGTGTGACACTCTTGCATGATGAAGTTGGCATTCAAAGTTGAAATTATGTAGATACAAGGTTCCTGCCCGACAGCCACAATATAAAACACGTATAAGCAAAATATGGGCCCTAGATGGATCAATTGGCGCTTGAGTGCATTGGAGTTTGCATGCCAGGCAGTGATGCATCCAGTCAGGATGCTCTCAGTGGTGCCTCTGTAGAAGGCCCATAGGGTATTGGGCCCTATGCCAGACTTCTTCAGAAACCTGAGGTAAAAGAGGCATCGCTGTGCCTTTATCACCACATGGCCATGGTGTGCTCATCATGCCAGAGGAGGAACTCGAAGGTGCTGACTCTCTCTACAGCAGATCTGTTTATGGCCACATGCGGTCCAACCTCCCTATTCTCTTCCTGTAACCCATGATCAGTTCCTTGGTCTTGTTGTTGACTATACTCTTGTGTAAGCCATCGTTGTTATTGTCTGTGATCAGGCCTGGCTATCACCAAGTCTGAGCTGTGTGTGGCAAACCAGTCATCATGGGTGTACAGAGAGCAGAGAAAGGGGCTTAGGAAGACCTGCAGGGGCTCCTGCGTTGAGGGTCAGAGGTGTTGAAGGCAGCTCATCCTATCCACTTGGCATCAACCCTTGGTGTGGAGTCTGGAGGGGACTAAATGTTGAATACCGAGCTGTAATCTCACATACAATTTCCTCTTCTCCTTGTGGGTGCGAGTGTTGTGGATATGGCATCGTCTGTGGATTTGTTTTGTTTGTAAGCTTAACTGATGAGGGTCCAGGGTAGCATTGGCTCTCTATGGATGTGAGAACAAAGGGATGCCAGCCATTGAAAGACTGGCATGATATCTGGTAACATTCTTTGTAATATGGGGCCCTGTGTAGAACGTGCAGCCCCTGATATCTTATCTTGTAGATGAGCGGTGCCGGTGATGTAATGGTAAAGTTTGTTTGTATTCCCCTAACTGTCCTTTTTTTGTTTGCTTTATTTCCTTGTTTGGTGGTCTAATGTTGTTGTCGGAGTCTTCTCTCTCTAAATATCTTTGTTGAAAATAGCCAATCTACTTTTGCCGAATGTTCGCCTCAGAATACTGTAGGTACACTTTCATGTGGTTGGGCACTGGAAAAAAGGTGGATGATTTGAAGCAGGAATCGTTCTACACACAGGAAATGGGAGAGGTTAAATATTTCCACTAACGCTGCAACCTGCTGCACTGCACTCAAAATCCTCATCCTTGAATGCTGTCTCGCTCGGCCGCTTTGCGGTGTTGACGCGCTTGGAGATACAGACGTTGCACTTGGCAGGTGCATGAGTGCGTGTGTGCATGTGAGTGCAAATAGCAGGAACATGGAGTGTGTGTGTGTGTGTGCAATGCATTATAAATAAAATCCATTATTATCATCATTATTATTATTGTCTCCACCAGCCGAAGGCAAGGGGGAGAGTATGTTTTCCTCTCCGTCCGTGCGTGCGTCCGTGCGTCCGTCCGTCCGTCCGTGCGTCCTCGCAGTTTGTGAGCGCCAAATCTCAGTCGCCGTTGGCCCGGTCGCTGCCAAAGTGAGCACACACATTCCCTTGATGCCAATCTAGAACCTCTGCCCTAAATTTTTCAAATGGGCCTTTTCTAGCGCCAACTAGTGGCCGATGTTTGCTAAACACATTTCTGTGCACTACTCTTACAGATTTTGTCCAAAAATCCTACAAATCGGTAGGCAATATCTCGACAGTCATGTGATCGACACAGATCTGTCCGATTTTGCATATTCCATCCTGATTGGCTAAGATTGGCTTCCAAAGTTTGTGGGATTGAGCCGTTTTGAACAAAAGGCCTCAGATCACAAACGCAAAGTGCAACTAGAAGCAGTGCTCTTCCGAGCACAGGTCTCCACCAGGCAAACTTTGGAAGCTAATATTAGCCAATCAGGATGGCATATGAAATATCAGACGGATCAGACTTGATCACATGACTATAGAGATACTGTGTACCGATTTGCGTGATTTTTGGATAAAATCTCAAGGAGTAATATCCAAAAATGTGTTTTACATAAGTCGGCCCAAAGGTGGCGCTATAAAAGGCTTATGTGAAAAATGCAGGGCAAAGGTTTATCCTTAGCTTCTAGGGAGTGTGCTTGCAAAGTTTGAAACTGATCGGTGGAGTTATAGGTAAAACCACAAATCGGCCTGTTATAGTGCCACCATGAGGCTGATTTAAAAAAAAAAAGTGGCATTTCTTCCTCGGCCTAGTGGGAACGTGTGTGTGTGTGTAAAATAATTGTCCACACATATGTTCCAGCCAGACCTTGTGAATGCATGCCATGAGACTGCATGTACTGTAATGTCCTGCATGTGTTCTTGACACTGTACCTTTTAGACAAGGTGTCCCTTGTAGGTCAGAGGTCAGTGCAGGACACAGACACACACACACACACACACACACACACACACACACACACACACACACACACACACACACACACACACACACACACACACACACACACACACACACACACACACACACACACAGCGAGCTGATGGGGTGAGATGTATTCGACTCTCCCGAGGGTAGCTTCATGCTGAATTAGCTTTATTCCGGGGTTTTCAGTCCATCTTTCCTCCTTTATTTACCGTCAGAGTAAACAGTTACTTATAGGCTATGTCCAGAGAATGGCTTGGTACACCAAAATATATATAGCCTGACAAGCTTATGATTAGAACGGGGGCGGGGGGATAACCCTACTCCAATATTACATGTTAAAAGGGCCATCCTTATAAATAGCTTGTTGATGCGTTGCGAGCTTGTAGATCTGCTACTTTCAGCGAAGAGATTTGGTGTATACCTATACAGGGATAAAAGGCAGGGACCTCCCATGCAGACCCTGGGGGACCCCCACAGTCTATTAAAGGTATATTCAGTGATTGTATTTCATTCAAATAAATAAAAATATAATTGGTACATTTTCCATTCATTCTCCTCACTAGAATGTGTGCTGACCATATAAGGACTTCTACCATGGCCCGTGTTACGAGCATAGCTAGATTCAGTTTACAGAGGTGGCCAGCCAGTCCTCAACCTATCAGGGTAGAGTATGGCTGTAGTTATGTTATGATGTTTAGTTATGATGGTCAAAATAAAGGTTTTGAGAACCACAGTCTACTAAATGCCTAGATTGTAAACTACTGAACTCTAAAATGCCAGTCTCGTAGTAAATCAGTATCATACATATCCTGAAGCTGGAGACGTAGGCCTACCGATATTCAGTGATTGGGTCTAATGATCAAAACTAGAACATTAAAATGGTGTAAATCTGGTGTAATCTAAAAAAACCCTGAATATTTCCACGTTGTAAGGCCAGTAAGGGACAAGATGACCCCCGGCCACTTTCATTATCACTGAATACACCTTTAAGTATAAATAGGGTTTAAGTGGTTATTATAAAATAATAGTATTTCTCTATCTCAAGAGTCATTCATAATGTATTAACTCACTTCAATATAATTGAATTGTTTGGACCACTTGAATAGATGCTCTAATAAACACATTAGTTACCCCACACACAGCCTCCATGCCTCTTATTAGCTACAAACATAAATGAACCCTTTAATTCAGTGGTTTTCAACCAGTGGTCCTTGAGGGAGTTCCAGGTGGTCCCCAGTCAGCTTAATGATGGAGAGACAAATTATTGTTAAACTCAGAGGTCTGAGAGAGGCTGAATCTGATTGATTGATTGATTGATTGATTGATTGATTGGAGACTTTATTAGAAGTTTGCAATAGGAAAAAGTACAGTTTCATGACAGTACAAATCACTGGTACAAGGTCAACTAAAAGGAGATCCTAGTAAGCTTTTCGGGAACCACAGGAACCACTTATTATTTGATGGTCTGCTCTCATCAAATGCCGAATAAATAATGAGCCTTGATGCAAAAGGTTGAAAACCACTGCTTTTCATGCACTCACTCCTTATCTGATATAGTCGTAATTCTTGACAATGACACTTTTTAATAAATGATTTGAAAAAATGTGGCATAGGTACAGTTTCATGACAGTAGGTCTACTGTTCACTGGTAGCCTACAAGGTCAACTAAAAGGATATCCTTATCCTAGTAAGCTTTTCGGCTTATTTACACAGGAAACCTTGAAATCCAGTCTCTGTCTGTCCCAGAGAGGACAGCAGCACGGAGCACGGGGGACAGGAGGACCGAGGACAGAGGACACGAGGAAGCTGGCCTGACGCGCGCCCCCGTCTGTTGCGCAGGAATATTTGAAGGAAGCACCGCTGTGTGTCGTCTTTTCTTGTGCTTCAACGACGCGGGTCCGCTTGTTCCATTGGAGGGCGAGAGAGAGAGAGAGAGAGAGAGAGAGAGAGAGAGAGAGAGAGAGAGAGAGAGAGAGAGAGAGAGAGAGAGAGAGAGAGAGAGAGAGTCAGAGTCAGAGTCAGTGCGCCAACAAGGTAGAGCATCATATCAGCAGCAGGAACCAGCGGGCAGCCGCGTCAGTGTCAGTGCATGTGTGAGCGTCTCTGAGCTGCCAGTCCAATGCTCCAGCAGCAGCACGTTGCTTTAGATTGAGATTTCACTGCTTCAAGTCTCGAAGGCAAAGGAGGACGGAGGAGGCTCTTCTTCAGCAAGCAGCCAGCAGAGCATCATTCAACCCCACACGGCACACAACAGTTTTCAACTGGAAGCTGCTCGCTCTGTTTATTCTTAGCTCAGCATCAGCCCCTGTTCTGTCAAAGAAGACGAGACCGTTCTTCCGGTCCGGCTCTCTCTCTCTCCCTCTCTAGTCTATTTATTCCCTAGTTTTCTTCTTTGAATATTTAATGGAAAATGGCGATCTGCAGCAGCGCCCAGCAGCAGACCTACGGTCCTATCTTCTTCTGCCTGCTCTCGGTCCAAACTATCCTGATCATGTTATGCGTGTCCACGCCGCCGCCGACCGCCGCGATCCAGAGCTTTCCCCAGCACTACACGTAAGTGGAACCCGTGCACGATGTGTTTGAAGGGGAGCCCGGGGAGGAGTGATGCATGGTGGGGGTAAACGGAGGAACTAGGACAGGTGGGCCAGACGATCTCTAGTATAAACACCGCTGTTTATCAGCCGCGATGCTGCTGCTGCTGCTGACTGACTGACTGAATGTCCCCAATTATATCACAACCAAGAGCACATGCGTGCCCTCCGTTTGTACATCTATTCTCTCTCGGTGTCGTGCGGTTTGATAACCTAATTGTGCCTCGAATTCTAGCTGATCTGACACTATATTCTTTACGGAATTAGGCTACACACGCACCTACCGGTGCGTTTGTAGCCTAATTCCGTACAGACTAGTGTCCGTACTGAATTCTGTACTCATTCCGTACAAAAAACAAGTGAAATAATCCTGCTAGACATGAGTTTATTGTCGTGAACATTTAGGACATTTAGGATGAACGCACTGGTCGTTGTTTTATTGTGTTGTCTTCGATATGACATGGTTATGTAGTCGACCGTGCTAACGACAACACAGCATCCCGTTTACGCGTGATGGATAGCTCAGAGCCTCGAGGACAAACATATAATGAGGCTATTCTCAAAGTCTTAAACTGGCCGTTATTCCAACCGCCGCACCATCACAATAACGCCACTTTATAGCTTTTATTTATGGTTATAGCTTCGTGGGCCGTTATTACATATTCCACAGTAGCCTCTACTAAAGTATAACCGTATGTATTCATAGTTATACAAGAAGAGGAGACAAAATGGACCGTTTATCCATCGTTTCCCGTTGTGCGCTTATGATATGAAGGAATTATTCAAAGTAGTCTATTGCCTGATTAATGCTCTCACCTCTTCATAGAGATGTTTTATTGGAACGATCTTCTGTACACGATAAGTGACATTTGAAATACGAAAACCAACTGTCAAATATTAAAATGCACACAGCACACCCATAAACCAACTTAAATTATTGCCCAACTCTCGGATAAATTGAGCACGGATTCCGTCTGAGGCTGATATGATGTGCCCTGGCTGGCTGTAGGCTAAACTAAAGCATGAGTTCATGCAAGGTTTTTACATTTTTATAGCCAAGAATTATATTTTTGAAAATGAATGTTTCTGATATTCTGTGGCTCAGATTATAGGCTAGGCTACTATTCATATTCATTTATAGACCTATAGCCTTATTTAAAAGCCCTTCACTATATTGTTATCTACTGTAAATGCAACTGTCAGGCCTTCGCTATCCTCTAACTCTTAGTTATTATTCTAATATCAAGTTAAGCGGGTTTAGGCTATAATAACCTTCATCCATGAGCTGACGGTGATGAAGGTGACTCAGAATCGACAGGGACGTGAATTCTCTGCACTCCGATGTCAAAATAATCCAATTTTAATTGCTTTATATATAGGTCTTTAAAATGTAATTACTCCTGTTTGCAGACTGTAATTTAACCAACACTTAAGCCATAATAAATCATTGTTTGTGTAAAATGAATGATTCTGTTTTCTGTCATTTTAAATCAATACAAATGTCTTTGCACCTCTGGCAAGCACTTTTGAGTAATCTGACAAGTAGGTTTAATCTGAGTTTAGCAGAAGTAGCGTAATTATAGGTTTGGAATTGTAATATATTACTTTCACCAGGGTTTGCAAACAGATTACTGTAATCCCCAAATCCCATTACCCATCACTCCCCAAAGCCTGCCAATATTTCTGGGTAAACTATTTGAAAAGATTTGAATAGGGTAATGTAGGCTATAATCTACTATCTACGTTATATTGAGATATCTCCTGGGCTTCAAAACTGGGTTTGTGTCACCCATATCAGTGTGCTATTTGTCAGAATTTGACAGTTACCTAATTAATGTGTACAGAGAGCTGCTTGGGGGCATGGAAGCCTAACACACAGGATCGTGACTGTGCGTGTGTGCGTGTGTGTGTGTGTGTGTGTGTGTGTGTGTGTGTGTGTGTGTGTGTGTGTGTGTGTGTGTGTGCGCGTGCGCGCGTGCGTGCGTGCGTGCGTGCGTGCGTGCGTGCGTGCGTGCGTGCGTGCGTGCGTGCGTGCGTGCGTGCGGAGCCCACAAGTCTAGGGGTGACACGAAGTAAGCTCTCAAATTAATTGTGACCACAAAGCTCCAAATGTATGTGCCATCTTTCTGGGCAGGTCATGGGGGCCCTATTTTCTATGTTGGGGCAGAGGGGGCCAAACATCCATTTAGGCCTTTGTCATTCACTTAGCTTTGGTGCTGCAATTAACTGTTAGATTCTCAACATGTGTTTGAGCATGTGTGCATGTTTATCTCACCCCTCAAAAGGGGTGGGGCAGGCACCTGCCCCCACCCCTAGAGACACTCTAAAGCTGACAGTTTAGAATTAATACTAAGACGGCAGTGTACAACGCCTGTGTTGCATGCTACTGTGTGGCAGCGAGACGTGGACAACCTATGCCAGGCAGGTGAGAAGACTCAACTTCTTTCATCTGAGAAGCCTCCACTGCATCCTGGGCATAACCTGGCAAGACAAAGTGTGCAACACTGATGTTTTGGCACATGCTGGCCTCGCCATACATGTACACAGAGCTGAGACGGCACAGGCTGCGTTGTCTGGGCCATGTGCTTGGATGACGGTCACATGGAGAACTGGAGAACAATAGGTCACTCAAAGATGTCTGTAAAAGAGACATGAAGACCCTTGACATCACCATCAAATCCTGGGAATCTCTTGCATCTGACTACACAAGGTGGAGAAGCACCTTACACCAACACCTCATGACAGGGGAAGAAACTGTCAGACGCAGTGGCAGACAAGAGGGCCCGCATAAAAGAGCATGACAACTGAGACAGTCCAACAACCATGATGTAACATGCGATTTCTGTGATCTCTGTGACCGAGACTGCCACTCCAACACCCGGCTCCTCAGTCATGAGAGACGCTGCTCCAGACTAGATCCGTAGGATGTGCAAACCATGGTCAACCCTGACCGACGGAGGCCTATGAATGAAAATAATTGCAACCGTAGGTCGCAAGTTTACCATGAAAATGGTCACTGCTTGTCTGTGTGTACTGTATCTCTGTCTGTCACACCTGACACTGTGGTTCTATGGGTTTGTCTGTGGTTCTATCGGTTTGTCTGTGGTTCTATGGGTTTGTCGCTCTGACATCATGCTCTGATGTAGCCTGATCTCAGACTCAGCTGAGACTGTGCCCTATTGTGGGCGATTTCTGGAAGGGAGGGGGGTGGGAGGTGCTTTGATTAAAAAAAAAAAAACAATCACTACAGGTCCCCTCGTGAGCACCCACGTGAGCACCTCGTCTTCTAATGATGACGCTCTGATGATGACGTCGCTTGAAAAAACGGGCTGCGGCGCGGATTAGATATTCGTTAGACCCACCCCCACCCCCCACGCTCATTGGATCAGCCGAAAATTTTGGCTAATAACTGCCGATTCATGTACTCAGCTCCAGACAAGAGAAACAGTCCACTTTGAGAGTGGGCGGGTCTATGGTCTGGAAACAGGCTAGCTCTGATGTCCCTGTGATGTCAGGGGAACTACTCTTTATAGGCTTGCCGCTCTGACATCACGTTCTGGCTTGATATCCCTTTTATGCCCATATATGGAGATAGCTGATGTCATCACGAGTCAAACTTGCAAATTAATTACGTCCTTGTCCGTTTTATGCCCATATATGGAGTCGAGATCCCTGTCCCGATGTCATCAATATTAAGCGCATATCTGGGAATGCCCATATTTAGTAATGCCCATATATGGGCATGTTCTGACATCACGTTGTTGACTATCATGCCCTTTAGGGCGAGGTCGCATGGCGCCCTGAGATGTCTTAC
>NC_137818.1:22785237-22792737 GCF_963921795.1 Nannobrachium achirus
TGTAACAAAATTAAACCTTCTTGATTGTTTATTTTCTCTGAGAAATCTTTAATTAAACCTCAGGATTGCATTGAGAGAGACCTCCTAATTTCATGGAGGTTCCAATAGCCAAAACGATATTTCTTAACAACTGTTCTGAAATTGCCGCAGGGGCAATACAGAGGGGGTTTTTTTTCTTTCTTTTTTTTTCTCTTCTTCAAATAATTAGGGTTAGTTTCTTCTCAGTATGTGGGACTGTCCCTCGAAGTTCAGATATAAAGTCTGCTGACATAGCATCAGAATATATATTTATTTGCCAATTTATTATGTAACTGTAGTTAAGAGAAATAAAGGCTAAACCATTTAAATGCAGTAAGTGGAAGGGCTGAGATTTACCTGCTGTGAAAAGTGATCAGCTTTGTCTTCATTCAGTCCTGGAAGTGGATGATCAATAGAGATAATGGAATCAAAACCAGCAATAAAGTGTGAAACATATTTTTCTCTCTTTTTTTATCAAACTAATGATAATGCACAGACCTCTTAACATGGTACCTAAGAATTAGAGTAGGTCTATCATCATGAATCCGTTTTTAAAAATGTTAAACATTTAGGCGTCATGGGCAGTCTCTTCAATCAATCAATCAATCAATCAATCAATCAATCAATCAAGAATATCTTTACCATACCTAATATCAGAAGGTCTTCTTTGACCTGCTCAGCTGTTAGATTCTTCTTCAAGGCACCTGGAGAAAAAGAAGAGAAACAAAGATTATTTTAAAGGTCTTTCAAGAAAGAGAGGCCAGAGGGAAAGGAGATGACATGACTCTAACTCATCCCCAAGTATGACCTGAGACGCTTACTGTATAGATCGATTTCTCAGAGCAGCAACCATAACTGCAGTGTAAAGCGGCACCTACTGTGTGTGTGTGAGTGTGTGTGTGTGTGTGTGTGTGTGTGTGTGTGTGTGTGTGTGCAGCTGTGCGCCGACACCGCAACTACAGAGCTCTGGAAAAAGGTCTATAGGACCAGGACGATAAAGTCACTTGACATTTCTCCTCACTGGGTTTCATTTGACTTTAGCACTGTGAAGCAGCTAAAGAATGGAGTGGGACTAAAACTGCAGTTAAAACATACATTATAAAGGAAGAGGGAAATGTAGAGCTTTAATCAAAACTAGTACAGGGTCGTTTTTAAAAATAAATGGTTGATAAGAATACTTTTGTGTGCATCTGCTGGATTTGAATATATTTTGCATGAATATATCAACAGAAAGAGTTAGCCAGACAGACAGATTAGATTTTATTGTTATAATCACCTTGAGGCACGAGTAGAACACTCTTCATTAGATTCCTTAAAGGTCCAGAACTCATCCCATGTTCTCCAGCAAACTCACTCAAGTGCAGCATAAACCTCTCTGCCTACACACGCACACACACATTAGAGAAGCCCCTCACTGCAGAGTGCAAAACGGGGCAGGGACTGGGGCCCCGCGGCGTCCGCGTGAGGCGCCGCGGAGCCCCGGTGGTGGGTCGGCTGGGGAGGGGTCCACGGACCCCCGCTCCTCAGGGGGGTCCCCGGGGGCCCCTCGCTGCCGATAATTATTATTACAAGTTCTTTTTTATTATTTGGAATGTTATTTTCCTGTGTTCAATAAAGGTTTGAAGAGGAATTCAAAGCTAAAAGCCAATCACAACATGCCACGTCATCGTTAGACGGAGAGCCAATCATATTGTGTGACGTCAATCGCAAGTGCAGTGAGGGATACTTGACACATTAAGCATCAAAAACACACAAACACAGACATCACAGTTAAATTATTTACCCTAAATCTCCTTAGTTATTGGTAACTGTTTCTAATATCCGTCAATTACTACCAGTTTATTCCCTCTCACAGCATTGCTCTGCAGGAGTCTAGCCATTTAGAAGAGAGTCTGTGTGTCAGACTCAGGACCAGAGGTACTCTTGAAAAGCAATGGACCGATCAGCACCAAATGCCAGTAACCCTTTTCAAATATGTTTCATACATACTTTATGAAATATATATTTATTATAGATTAAGTCAAAGAGACTCTGATTGGAAGAAACATTGAACAAATTTGGAGTTATACATTATAGATATGTCATAACTCATAAACTGTCACTGTTTTTGTTCTTGAATCTTAGCCGTATCTCTTTACCCCTGGCCTGTAGGGGACTGCCCATAAGTCCTACATCTCATTAGTCCTACATCTCATTAGTCCTAATTTGGTTAGGGTTAGGTTTTAGGGTTAGGTTTAGGCATAGTTTTACTGAGGTTAGGGTTGTAGTTTGGGTTAGATTTAGGCATGGTTTTACTGAGGTTAGGGTTAGGTTTAGTATTTTCACCAGGTTAACAGTCTGTATCTGTCCTTTGTTTCATAACGAGGTACTGCAAATGACAACAGAATTTCTCTCGCAGGATCAACAAATGTCTGTCTCTGTCTATCTATATCTATCACTTTGTAGGCGATCTAGATCATCTATTTTGGACGAGTAACAAAGTATAAATCAGGATTAAAACATCAGTGTCAATGGACCAATCCCCAATCACATACACACCCATTGTAACTGTTACAATGGGTGTGTATGTGATTGGGGATTGGTCCATTGACCAAGTCCCATCAACAAACATGTTATTTATGTTTGTGTGTGCCTGCATGTTTCTCAACATGGTGTTATGCATCATATTTATGCGTGCATCCATGTTTCTTTCTCAAATAAAATTGTTACGAAGGTTTTAACGCATGCATGTTTCCCAAAATATGTATATACATTACATACATACGTGTGTGTGTGTGTGTGTGTGTGTGTGTGTGTGTGTGTGTGTGTGTGCGTGCGCGCAATGCATGCATGTTTATTTCTCACCTCTTTTGGCTCTAGCAGAAACTGGAAGAGTATTTCAGTCAGACGCATAAATTGCTGCAAACAATGACAAAAGCAATGACGTCTCATTAGTTAATTTAAGTTGTAGCTTGATCCCTAGCTATTAAACATCGAGTTGCCACCCCAAACTATAATTATAAGGGATTTTCCCAGTCCTATATATATATATATATATATAGCATTGTCATTTTCATGAAGGCAGGTTTCACATAACTTCAGGCTGTCAAAATAAATCTGACTGTCATGCAATGCAACTTGAACTTGTAATTACACAAGAAAGTTTAGGGTTTGCTTTCAGATAATAAGTGTTGTGGTTTTGTGTCTGCATGACATGTGTGTGTGTGTGTGTGTGTGTGTGTGTGTGTGTGTGTGTGTGTGTGTGTGTGTGTGTGTGTGTGTGTGTGTGTGTGTGTGAACTTTGATCAGGTTAGGTCACTGAACGATGCTGTCACATGAATCACTCACATAACCTGCTCACTGCTGTCACATCATCATGTCACATTTGTACATAAACATAGCAGGGCAAGTTAATTGGGCAACAAAGCTACATTTAACAATATACAGCAAAAAACGTTGTAATTTGATTTTTAAAAAAAAAGAAAAATGCTGCCTGTTACAAAGCAGTTACGTAGTGTTTACAAGAAGAATGACACCTTCTGTTCTGATGGCTGGAATATGATGTTGCAGGAAGAAGGAAAAAAGAATACCTGCTCGTTGAATTTATTCAGATTGTGGAAGTCGTTGCTGACAGAATCGGGTAGGACATCTTTAGTGAATTGTAACTGCAACATTGTTGTTGTTGTTGTTGCAGAGAGTCCCTGGCTGCCTTGGTTGGTTTATTTTCTAACGGATGGACTTCCGTGTTCTTCCAATTCGCATGGCGCATGCGTGAGGTGCCAGCCTAGCCTGCTGCGGATTCACTCCAGCACTTTCACGTTTCACATTTGTTGGAAAGAGTACTCCCTCCTCACGGGAGGCTCTCTCCATTCCGACATGTCGCCACTCCGAAATTGACTTCTTGTTGTCGGAGTGGCGACACTCTCACTCACTACTCAAATGTTTTACTTGTGTAAAAGCAGTGCTGTGTTCGTACCTGTCAATACTGCAATGCAGATCTACTCAAGTAAACGTCCGGTATTAAACATGTACTTGAGTAAAAGTACAAACGTTTGGCATACAAATGTACTTAAAGTAACAAAAGTAAGGGTTAGGGTTAGGGTTGGGTTCAAGTAGGAAGAATGTCCCATTTCACAACACATCGCTTTGCTTGCGGATCTACTATTTTTTTTAAAGAATAAAGTGGTTTAGGCTTGTTTTAGGCAATTAAAAGTATTGAACATTGGAAATACTCCAGTAAAGTAAAAAAAAGACTTCAAAATGTTACTAAAAAGTACAGTACTTGAGTAAATGTACTTAGTTACTTTACACCACTGTGTGAGTGAGAAGTGCAAATGCCAGTTCACCCTGTCACTCCGTCTCCATGTGAATGTTGTGAAAATACAAGTAGGCCTAGGCTACAACATTATTACGCCCAGACACCCAGGTAAATGTAATAGGCTACACACCAAAATTAACCAATTTATTTATTTGAAAAGTTTCAATATGTCTCATGGCTCTTCTCTGCTATTTTCAAAATTTTAGTACTTTTACTTTTGGTACTTTAAGTTACATTTGAGTACTTTTTTTCACCACTGGGGAGGAGGAGTGACACTAAGCACCTTGGAAGAGCCTTGATATTTCCGCTGCAGCCAATCACTCCTTAGCTCTCCCTTTTCTCCCTCCTTTCTCCCTCTGCTGCTCTTTCCTATTAAACTGCACGGCACGACGGCTGCAACAGGTAAGCGTTTAATACCCCGACTCACATTCATTTGACTTTATAGCGCGGCTGTTCAAGCGAGGGAGGGTGAGACAGAGAGAGACAGAGAGAAAGAGAGAGTGAGAGAGAGAGTGTGACTGAGAAAGAGTGGATGGAAAAAATAGTGAGAGGGAGAGAGAGAGTGAGAGAGAGAGTATACAAGTTCACTACAGCGCAGGAGAGAGTGAAACTTTTGCAGCATGCTTCTGGAGTGGAAAAGGTGAAAAGTTCTGCAGGAAGTCTAGTTCGCTTATTATAGATTTTTTAAATTATTATTTATTTTCTTTTTTTTTAGGGATTATTCATTTTTTAGAAGGTGAAGACTCTTTCGAAATATTTTCCATTGCGGGGAGAGAAAAAAAATCTGAGGTGGCAGCCTGCAAGGAGCGTGCGTGGTTATGTAAGTGTCATACAAGCTAGGCAATTATTCTTGGAATTTGGGCGAATACACTTATTATTACGGATGATTTGATTTCCCATGTTTGAACCTGCTGTGGTTTACAGTCACTGTTTGGCGAATCTAAAAAGTTTCAAGTCGTAAACTCGTCCAGTTTGACCATGTGCAGTTGTGTGCACCCGTCGCAGGGGTGTCACACCATATTCTGGGCCCTGGGTAGTGGGTACAAGGATTCTCTCACATTTTGTGCTATACAAGCTCACAGCGCGCTTGTAGATATGCAATTTTTGAAAAATCGTGACATTTGTGCAAGTCTTTGAATATTATTTCAAATCGTTCAAAGTTTTTTTTCTTTTTCTTTTTTTAAACTATGTTTCTTTGTCAGGGGTGCTCAAACTTTTTCATGTGAAGGACCCCCAAAATATGTATTTGGCCACGGACCCCCATCTCAAAATATTTAGTCCCCCCCCCCCCAAAAAAAAAATACATACTCTAGCCTATTCAAAGATTTGCACACATTTTCACGACTTTTCTAAAGTAGCTCGCAGCTTGTGTGAGCTTGTATATCTGCTATTTTTAATTAACTAAATTAGCTACATAATTCCAGGCCCCTCCACCTTGGGCCCTAGTACTCAGTCCCACTTCCCCTCCCCCCTTGTGACGCCCCTGCCCGGTCGCATGTAAACTGAGCCTCGCGTACAGATGTTGCACCAGCAGGTCGAAACTTATGTTGTTTATTTTAACGAGAACGTAGGCGTAATTGTTAAATGCATTTGACGATTTGAATGCATTTGATTTCAGCATTGCTCTTTGCTTTTGAACTTGGGCTTGTCAATTTCTCCTTGCGGTGTGATTTTCTGTTCTCTCGCCGTGTGCTCGCAATTTGCACACACGGAAAAAAAAGAAAAGAAAAACTCACGTTGGATCTTGCGTGGCTTCAAACAGATGCAGCGTGATTGTCAGTTGAGACTTCCATGATGAATGTGAAAGTGGTTTAGCAGGTTGACTTCTAGCCTATATCCATTGTTAACCCAATTCTCAAACTTTTTTTAAGTCAAGGACCACGAAATTGACACTTTATTATAGCATGCGGACCCCCGCTCTCCCTTACATATCCATAAGGGTCCATTAGGTTCCTAACTATCATTTAGCTTGGGACCCCCTGGAACTCCCTCAATGACCCCTGTGGGTCCCAGGACCCCACTTTGAGAACCAATGCATTAACCCACAAACAGTTACATAACATGACAGACAGCCAAATACATTGCCAAATTACTGTACATTGGAATGCTTATTACTTCAATTTGTAGGGCCTGCTGCGTGTAATTTATGGTTTAACAGGATATCTATTCTAAATCAATGTTTCATAATAGGCCTACAGTCAGTCCGTCAATCACAATGTGAAACCTCCACAAGTTCTCTCATGAATGATATATCTAATTAATCTGGATGTGGATGCCAATACAATTGTTTATTTAGTGGGAAGGCTATGCATGAACTGAATTTAGTCAGCCAGGTGTACATTCCTTTCTTCCTTAACCACCAATAAAATAATTAAACGACCGCCAGTTCGACAAAGGAGCGTCGGGAGGGTTAGCGACTCACCCCACGGAGGTTAGGTTTAGGGTAAGGGTTAGAGTTGGGTGTCGAACAGATGACATGTAGTAACAGCGAAGCTATCCCTAATTAGGGGAGGAGATGAGGAAGTAGATATTGACCCACTTGCAGATTCAAGGGAAAAAGTACCCTATGAAATTTGAACATGCATGTGCAATGTGCGTTTGCACAAGACAATTTTCTAATGTGCACTGAGACGCGTGTCAAGTAAGAACCAAGACCAAAAGGTTTTCTAATTCTATGACTAAAATAGAATCATCTCATGTAAATTATTTGGGTTATTGCGACCGTCAGGTCGCAGTTACTAAGAAAAGCTCCACCGGCTGTCAGTCTGTCTGTCAGTCACGTCACGTCACACCACGTCACGCCACATCACGTCTCGTCACACTTTTGCCCTAGTCATATCTGCTACCGTTGGCCCTATCAATGCCAAACTTTGCACACACACTCCTTGGATGGCAAATCATGGTCTATGACGTCAAACATCTATGATGTCAGACGTTGGTCATCTCCAAATTTGGGAAAATATGACCACATTTTGTCCAACTTAAACAACCAACCAGGTCTGTGCATTTTTTTGGTCAAAGTTCATCCCATGCCAAAGCGCCAGCGCTCGCCCAACAGTCCGCTGTCACCCAGGCGGATGCGTGCACGCGCCCATGTGCACGGGCGAGGTCGCTTCTCGCCCTTAGGGCGTCTACTGGTTGGTTGATAATATGGAATCTAAACTCCAGTTAATAGCATTTGACTG